>NC_072460.1:26918069-27063069 GCF_027596085.1 Anoplopoma fimbria
AGGTTATGAATGCAGGACTTTTACCTTTAGTGGAGTATTTTCACAATGTGGTATTAGTACTTTTACTGTATGAAGGATCAGAGTACTTCTTCTACCACATATTTTAACTTCCTATAGAAAAAGTCTTTAAGGAGTGCAGCACTAAATGAATGGAGAGCTCTCTTAAAGGGCCATACACGTGTTTGTCACGTTCCAGTCCATTACGTATGAATGGAGGATTCCTGCTGGATGTTTTCTATCAGATAGTTTTTCTTCAGCTGTGTTCAGGTTTCAGAATGACATCACCTTCAAACAGTGGACGTCCAGCAGGTAATCCACACTGAGGTTCTCTTTACAGCATCACACACGTGTTCTGATAGCAAATGAGCTCCTTCGTCTTTATTTATGGAAAGAAAATACAACAAGATGATACCTGTTCACTGAGTCCAAGAAACCAAACCAACAGAGAAACATAATGAGAGCAAAGAGAGAAAACTAAAGTTGGTCAGCTGGTGTTTTAATAAAAGAAATATACAAATAAGAGAAAATGTATTTATTAAAGCAGAATAATCCGGAGAGAAATCACTAGAATCTGTTTTTTTTTTGGGGTGAACCGGACTTTAAAGGGAAACTTTGGTATTTACTCTATTTCCTCATGTTGATGTGTTTCAGTGACCAATGAGGAGAACACTGTTTCAAACTATAAACTGTAATGTAATCACTTCTCACGCGTTTCTAGAGACTCGTTTCTAGAGACTCGTTTCTAAAGACGTGTTTCTAAAGACGTGTTTCTAAAGACTTGTTTCTAAAGACGTGTTTCTAAAGACTTGTTTCTAGAGACTCGTTTCTAGAGACTCGTTTCTAAAGACGCGTTTCTAAAGACGCGTTTCTAAAGACGTTTCTAAAGATGCGTTTCTAAAGACGTGTTTCTAAAGACGCGTTTCTAAAGACGCGTTTCTAAAGACTTGTTTCTAGAGACTTGTTTCTAAAGACTAGAGTTCTAAAGACTTGTTTCTAAAGACTTGTTTCTAAAGACTTGTTTCTAAAGACGCGTTTCTAAAGACGCGTTTCTAAAGATGCGTTTCTAAAGACGCGTTTCTAAAGACTCGTTTCTAGAGACTTGTTTCTAAAGACTTGTTTCTAAAGACTTGTTTCTAGAGACTCGTTTCTAAAGACTCGTTTCTAAAGACGCGTTTCTAGAGACTTGTTTCTAGAGACTCGTTTCTAGAGACTCGTTTCTAAAGACGCGTTTCTAAAGACGCGTTTCTAGAGACTCGTTTCTAAAGACTCGTTTCTAGAGACTCGTTTCTAAAGACGTGTTTCTAAAGACGTGTTTCTGAAGACGTGTTTCTGAAGACGTGTTTCTGATGACGCGTTTCTAGAGACGCGTTGCTAGTAGCTTGTTTCAGCGACCCGTTTCCAGAGACACATTTTTAGAGACCTGTTTATGGCAGTATCTAGAGAGGTGTCCTTCTAGCAGCACGTTCCTAGATATGTTCCTAGAGACGCATTCATATATTTCTATATATGAATGCGTTTCAGAAACTCAGTGTAATTGGAAACTCTGTCACACTTTTATTAAATTAACATCCAGGTTAAAAATAAGTTTTCCATTAAAGCTTGAGTCATGTTGAAGTGACGCTTCACAGTAAAATGTTTTCAAACTTTGATGCACCAGCTGCTGTGTGTGTGTGTGTGTGTGTGTGTGTGTGTGTGTGTGTGTGTGTGTGTGTGTGTGTGTGTGTGTGTGTGTGTGTGTGTGTGTGTGTGTGTGTGTGTGTGTGTGTGTGTGTGTGTGTGAGAGAGAGAGGGACAGTCAGACAGCTGACCAATGTTTCTTTACATTCATTATTAATATTTAATGGAACTGAACTGTGCGTGTGTGTGTGGGCGTTAACACATGCTGCACATGTAGCTGGAGGCAGTCTTTGTGTGTGTGTGTGTGTCTGTGTGTGTGTGTGTGTGTGTGTGTGTGTGTGTGTGTGTGTGTGTGTGTGTGTGTGTGTGTGTGTGTGTGTGTGTGTGTGTGTGTGTGTGTGTGTGTGTGTGTGTGTGTGTGTGTTTTCTAAATGTCCTCATTTATGCGGGTGATGTCTTTATTTTTTTCTCAGTTTTTCTCAGTTTGTCTTTTCTGTCAAAATGTTTTGAGGTTTGGTTACAATAATAACTTCATATATCCAGTTATGCTAATCTGCTGAACAAATCTGTTAACAGGAAAATACTTAACATTCATGAAAATGGCAAAATGTGTGATTTCCACAGACACAACAAACGCAATAATAATACTTTCATATTCAACAAAACTATAAATAAATATATATATGATATCTATATAGTTTTATCTCTAATATATACATATATAGGTATATATATATACCTATATATGTATATAGGTATATATATATATATATATATATATATATATACACAAAAACTGACAACTCACAACAACTCATACACACACACACACGTGTATTTGTACAAGATCATATATCTTTACAAAGGCAAGTCTTTAGTTTCATCATTCATTCACTATATTTCTATGTTATAAATGTATATATATATATATATATATATATATATATATATATATATATATATACACAAACTACTCAACAACTCATACACACACACACACAGTTATATACAAACAACTCACGTGTGCTTCACATTTAACTGAATGTTGTTGAGTTTCAGTTTTCTGTTTAAATGTTTAAGTACACAGCTCCAGTGCTCCAGTGTGTGTGTGTGTGTGTGTGTGTGTGTGTGTGTGTGTGTGTGTGTGTGTGTGTGTGTGTGTGTGTGTGTGTGTGTGTGTGTGTGTGTGTGTGTGTTACTAATGTTTTGTCTCTCTAAGTGTTTCAGCTGATTGTGTTTCCGTCTCGTCTCTGAAAGAACAAATGAAACCTAACCCTCGGACACGAGGAGCAAACTAAACTTCTGTGTTCAGACTGAATGAAGTTAAAATGTGTGAAGAGTTAAATGTCTTTCATTCACATTTAAGATATACATTGAAGAAATCAGTTGTATGAAGATATGCTGAGTTTAAAGAGTGACAAAGTCCATGAAGAGAAGTGGGTCAAACAAACACAGGACTTTCACCCAGGAGACCACTATTAGTGTCCTGTGTCAAACTTATTTAACTTGATTTTTCTTATGTCAGTTGCGTATTTAACTTGTACAAAATACTTATTTTAGCTTCCAAACACACTAATTTTAACCCAGACCACCATCTTTTCCTAAATATTACTCAGTATTTTTGAGTTTGCTCGTGTTACTGGATATAAGAACTGCTGAATGTTTTGTTTTTGTTTTAATTGAGTATTCTAAACATAAATGACATTTCACTAGACTATGAGTCATGCAAAAGTATATATTTTTTGAGTTAGAAGATTTTTATTGAATTAACTTCTATTGCATCAAAATGATTAAGTATGTAGAAATTTAAAACATAACATGTTTTACAGTATTTTTAAGTACTGTGTACTTAAATGTAAACAAAAATCAAATGCAAGCTTTTAAGTTTGAATAAATTGTCATTTTTCAATAATTACTTACTTACAAAATAAGGTTAGTTGACTAAAATATTTCCAGAAAAGTTTTGACTATTCCAAAATGATTGGGTTTTACAGTGTGAGGATACTTTAAATAGATTTCATTGCTTCCTGCAAACAGCTTTTAAAGAAAAAGAAAATAGAAATAGAAATAGTTTCTTTCTCTCTTAAACATCCCGCAGATATCCAGATAAAATCTTTACGACGTGAGGCGACGTGGCTCGTTGGAACACTACCACTGTTGTCCACAGGGGGCACCAAAGATCAACGAGAGATAAAAGTTTCTATAAGATGGTTCTTTATTTTATAAAAGAGCTGTTTATAAAGTAAAGATACAATAATGGAGTTTATTTAAAGATGAACTAAGATCAGTTCTTCTCTCAGTCTGAACACTTTATGTTCTACTTCTTTGTTTCATAACCGTCCTCTCTTCTTCCTCTCTCTCCATGAAACCCCCATCAGTCTGTTTAATGTGGAGCAGAGAGAGAGAGAGTGTGTGTGTGTGTGTGTGTGTGTGTGTGTGTGTGTGTGTGTGTGTGTGTGTGTGTGTGTGTGTGTGTGTGTGTGTGTGTGTGTGTGTGTGAATGTGGAGAGAAAAGGGAGGGACACGAGGGAGAGAAGAGGAAGAGAGTGACAACGAACAGAGAGAGAGAAAAGGGAGACGGAGGGGAGGGTGGAGCACAAATGGGAGGTGGAGCCAGAGAGAGAGAGAGAGAGAGAGAGAGAGAGAGAGAGAGAGAGAGAGAGAGAGAGAGAGAGAGAGAGAGAGAGAGAGAGAGAGAGAGAGAGAGAGAGAGAGAGAGAGAGAGAGAGAGAGAGAGAGAGAGAGAGAGAGAGAGAGAGAGAGAGAGAGAGAGAGAGAGAGAGAGAGAGAGAGAGAGAGAGAGAGAGAGAGAGAGAGAGAGAGAGAGAGAGAGAGAGAGAGAGAGAGAGAGAGAGAGAGAGAGAGAGATGACAGGAGATGTAGTTGTTGCCGCGGCAGCAGAGCAGGACCGATCTGAGACAGTAATACTACACTCCTCCTCCTCTTCCTCCTCCTTCTTCTTCTTCTTCTTTTTTATTATTATTCCTCCATCTGTCCTGCGTCCGTCTGTGCGTCCTGTTTACACCTGGAACCAAAAACCAAACTAAAAAAAAAAACCTGCTCCATCTTCTTCTTCTTCTTCTTCTTGTTCCACACCTTCATCATCATCATCATCATCATCAACACCACCATCTTCATCAGCGCTGGTAAGTAGGATGAAAACTGCTCCAGATACAAAACGCTGACTGCTGCTGAGAATAGAATGAGGAGTGGAGAGCAGGAGGAGGAGGAGGAGGAGGAGGAGGAGAGAGGAGGAGAGAGGAAGAGTTAGGAGGAGAAGAACATAGAATCAGAGTAGAAAAGAACTGGACTTAAAGAGGAGAAGAGAAGAAGAGAAGAGTCAGGAAAGAAAGAAAAGAAAGGAGGAAGTACGAGAAAAGAGAAAACAGAAGACAGAAAATAGAAAATAGAAAAGGAAAGAAGTGGAACAGCCGGACAGAGAGGGTCGAACAGAAGAGAGTAGAAATAGAGTAGAGTAGAAATATAATAGAGTAGAAATAGAGAAGAGTAGAAATATAATAGAGTAGAAATAGAGAAGAGTAGAAATATAATAGAGTAGAAATATAATAGAGTAGAAATAGAGTAGAAATAGAGTAGAGTAGAATATAACAGTGTGTTTGAAGTTGTTTGGAATAAACACTTTGCAGAGTGTTCTGCGTTAGCTTAGCAAAATAAAAGTAGAAGGGGAGTAAGAGGAAATAGATGATTTTGTGTGTGCGTGTGTGTGTGTGTGTGTGTGTGTGTGTGTGTGTGTGTGTGTGTGTGTGTGTGTGTGTGTGTGTGTGTGTGTGTGTTGAAGTTGACGTAATCCAGCAGTATGAATTAGTGATGAAGTTCTGTGTGTTTGCTATTAACGGTGGTTAGCGTTTGGACACACACACACACACACACACACACACACACACACACACACACACACACACACACACACACACACCTGCACACACACTTTTCATATGCATGCATGCACACACACACAGAGCGCTCATTAATATTCACACACCCTCTGCTTCTGTCGTCCTACTAACAAAACACTGTTCCGTTCTTTTCTAATGGAAGTTTTTATTCTTCATTTTAAAGTTACATTTATATTTAAGTTGAAGAAAAAAGGAAGTTTGTATTTTAATTGTAGCCGTGTTTTGCTGATCAGCTGTTATCTCTCTTTGTTTGTTTGTGTTTGTGCAGTCTGACTTCCTGTCTGAGTCTCATTGGTTCATAGTGAAGACGGTAATCTTTAAAAACATAAAGTTTTTTATCAAACTAACAGGAGGAAATTGAGAATTTGTTGGGGACTATTTTCAGCGGCGGATGAATCCACATCTGGTGCTCTAGAGAGCATTTGTATGTTAGATTGAGTCAGAATGAACTAAAGTGTCATAATGATGATGATGATGATGATGATGATGATGATGATGATGATGATGATGAAGGATCAACAGTGAGGCTCATTGATGAGTTTTAATGGATTCTTGTTTGTGGAAACATTCACGTGAAGAATATCAGCTGATTAATCTGTTAAAGAAATGTTTTTAAGGAAACAGTTGAAAAGGTTTTGCATTTTCTTATCACCAGTTTCTGTCTCCTGAAACCCAAACAAACACAGAGATCTGATGAACGGATCGTTGTCGTTTTAATTCACAGTATTCTTAACCGTCACAGGACGAACTCTGCAACGATTCATCATGTTTATGAATGACATGAACGTTTCCTCTCGACCGTCTGTCTGAAAAGAACCCTTCAGTCTAAAATCTGTTGACGTCTTCTTCGCTCTTTTACAGACACAGTGAATTAATTAGTATTTGCTTTATTTAACGACGGCTTCTGAAAGCAGAAAACCTTATTCAAGCAGCAATTTTGTCAGAAACACAACGTCCAAGGAGAAAAAACAAAACGTCAGTCCATAAATCTAAAACTCTGTTTCATAGAATCATCCGTATCTAAGAAAATATCACAAAAATGACAAACATTTTGACATTTCTGGCGTAGGAACACTGACCTTACGGGACAAATTACACTGTGTTTCCTGTGGCTGCTTCACAGTAAAAGCTCCCTCTGTGTTTGTCCAGGTTGAAGTCTCTTAATGTGAAGCAGCAGGAAGTGTTGCGTTAGCCTTAGCCTTAGCGTTAGCCTGAGCATTAGAGTTAACGATAGCTCAATCCAGCTCAGACGCAGCTGCAGAAGAGTTAATACAAAGAAAACACCACCAACAGTAGAAACTACGACTTCAGAATGCTGCCGACCATAAATAGTGTTCAAAATTGGGTTTGATTGGAGATTTGTGGAACGTATCCTCATACATCGGTTCCTATGATATCTAACGGAAAAGTAATTCCTAATTTTTGCATCAATTTCCTGCTCGTTAAGTGGATACAGTCTTTTCAAAATAAACTTCCGTCTTCCGTCCACATGAAACTACTTGGTTAGGTTCAGGAGAAGATGGTGGTTTGGGTTTAAATGACTAAAGAAGTTACCTGACAAATAAATCAACATATCTGAGGGTCTTTATAGTTATTAATGTGACAGCCCTTCAATACTGTATTCTAGACTGAATATAGGACGTGGACGTAGTCGTCATCACGTCTCTCGTTGGTTTGTCGATTGATTATTGATGACTTGAGTTCGGCATTTCGTTGGTCGCCATGGACTGAGGAGGAGTGACGTAGAGACGCCGTATACGTCTCTGGTGTGGACCTGTCAATCAGTGTGTAGCCCCGCCCTAAAGCATCCCCTGCTTTATGGTCTGTTTGACTCTAAATGGAGCATCATTTACTAAATGAACATCATGCTGTATTGAAGAAGACTTGAAACTAGAGATTGAGACCATAAACTCATGTTTACAATGTTTACTGAGGGAATAAATCAAGAGAGAAGTAGAGTCATTTTCTCATAGACTTCTATACAACCAGAGGAGTCGCCCCCTGGTGGACAGGAGAGAGAGAACGCAGGCTTAACACAGAATGTGTGTGTGTGTGCGTGTTTTACTGATCTTGTGGGGACAAAAATATTTGGCTTACCTTTCCGTTGGAGACAAAATGAACGTCCTCGTAATGTAAATCGTTAAATTTTAGGGTGAAGACTTGGTTTAAGGGAAAGGAAAACATAACTTTGTGTGTGTGTTTATGTGTTTATGTGTGTGTGTGTGTGTGTGTGTGTGTGTGTGTGTGTGTGTGTGTGTGTGTGTGTGTGTGTGTTTTTATGTGTGTTTATGTGAGTGTTTGTGTGTGAGTGAAGTGCGGCTCACTGATGGCCGTCTAATGGTTTCACACGAACCCTCTGACTGACCGGCCATGTGCTGCTCTTCATCACAGAATGTGTGTATTTGTGTTGTGTGTGTGTGTGTGTGTGTGTGTGTGTGTGTGTGTGTGTGTGTGTGTGTGTGTGTGTGTGTGTGTGTGTGTGTGTGTGTGTGTTGAGTGCAGTTTCCATTCCAGCAGAAACACTTCTCCTCTCGTTACTCCGGCTTCAGTGATGACACGTTTTTTAAAGTTTAAAGGAGCAGTCGCCTGTTTTTTTTAAGAAACTCTCCTTCTGTCACGTGTTTCAGTATCTCTGTGGTGGAAGAAGTACTTAAACATCGTAGTACCACAGAGTAGAAGTACGTATTTGGTGCAGGTCATAAAAACAAGCCTGGTTCTCGTCCTGATAAACCTGCTGGACGAGTTTAAACCAGAGAGCCTCGTCTTTGTAGATGAAATGAAATGTAAACAGACTTCAGTGGCTTCACTTTACAAACACGTGAATGACGTCACTAGTATCTTTAGTTGTATCTATTGTATACGTTATAACATCAATTTATTTTTCATGTAGCATGCGTACTTCAGTAGTTAGTTAACCCTTAACAGGTCTTTTTCAAAACTAAGTTGTTTCCTGTGAAAAGACTGTATTCATGTAACGAGCAGGGATCTACACGGGTTGGTGGACTTTTGTAGGAAAACGCACAAAAACAAGGAGATATCATATGAATCTTTGTATGAGAATCATTATGTCGTGTGTTGGATGATGCTATTTGAGCCTGACTCTAATATTTAATGGAAATAATAGAACAAAAATTAATAAATAGTGAGAATTAAGTCATATTTTAATGAGAAAAACTCGTAAAAATATACATTAATTAACAATATTTCTGAGAAACCAAGACTTAGTTATCAGGAGTATCATGACATTTTTATTACTTTTTTGTTTTGTTTAAAATATAAAGGTGACATGAGTAATTATGTATGTATTATACATACACATCATACTTATTCAATATTAAAACACACTCTTTAAACACTCATGTCAGAGCGTCTCTGTTTGCAGAGCGCCATTCTTTGTGTGTCACACACATGCTGTGTTTACACAGCTGTGTTTAAAGAGCAGGAGCTAGCGCTGCGTTAGCTTAGCACAAAGACTGGCAGCGGAGGGAAACTGTTAGCGTAGCTCGATCAAGAGAGAGATTTACATACAAAGCAAACAACTCAGAATAATGTGACCAACGATAAATATGTTTAGTATAAATATATAATCCTTGATATTTTATCTGGACTCTGGTACCACAGAGTAGAAGTACTCTGATATTAAACATAATAATACCACAGAGTAGATGTACTCTGATATTAAACATAATAATACCACAGAGTAGATGTACTCTGATATTAAACATAATAATACCACAGAGGAGAAGTACTCTGATATTAAACATAATAATACCACAGAGTAGAAGTACTCTGATATTAAACATAATAATACCACAGAGTAGATGTACTCTGATATTAAACATAATAATACCACAGAGGAGAAGTACTCTGATATTAAACATAATAATAATAAAGTACTCTGATATTAAACATAATAATACCACAGAGGAGAAGTACTCTGATATTAAACATAATAATACCACAGAGTAGAAGTACTCTGATATTAAACATAATAATACCACAGAGGAGGAGTTTTAGTATAAATGTTGTTCTTATGTGAAAATGAAAAATGTTGAATTACTGTAATATTTGTTCTTGTTTTCTTGAGGACGTTGTGGTATAAATACACATGACGTCCTGCCGATCACAGTATTATTGATGTTTTTGTACTTCATAATCACAAACAGATGAAAGTTAGAGGAGAACTGAGCAGATGACTGATGGGGGAAAGAATAAGACATGAACATAGTTTACTGGATGGAACAGACTCCGCCCACCTCTAACCATGTGATCACTTTAGTGATTCTCACATTTTCACTTTGTTCTTCGAGGCTCTGAAGTTGTTAAAAACTCTTCTAAAACAGCTGCACTGACATTTCTAAAACGCTCCATCTTCTTCTTGGGTTCCTGAGGAGAGACAGGAAACCCATATATGTAATAACCATAAAACCAGCGGCCGTCCCATTACGGGAAGCTTCCGGTACCGAAGCCGCAGCAGCTGATCCCAGATCTGTGGACCAGACGCAGCATGAGGACGGAGTGAAGGTAGGATGTGAAGATCAGGATGTACGGTGTCAGCAGTGATTCCCACAGAGAGACGGAGAGACGGACGGATTCAAGAACCCTTTTTTATTCGAAGGATCTCTTTAGAATAAACACAGGAGATTCCACAGAGAACCCTTTACTCATTCAAAGCGTCTCCTCTAGAATCCACGCAGGCAATTTGAGCGAGAAGCCTTTTTCTTTCCAAGGGTCTCCTCTAGTATGATACAAGAACCCACCCAGGGTTCTTGTATCAGTCGAAGAGCCTCCTCAGGCAGGGTATTTGACCAACAACCCTTTTTTATTCCAAGACTCTCCTCTAGAACCCACCCAGAGGGTTCCACTGTGAACCCCTTCATATCTGAAGGGTCTGCTATAAGGTCAAGCCAAATGGTTATTTGGCTTGACCTTATAGCAGAACCCTTTTTGGTTCCTGGTAGAACCTTTTTATAAAGACACTTTTTTAAAGATTCCGCCTTGATTCTACAGAGAAGCCTTCTATGGTGTAATGGTTCCACCTGGAACCCTCTCTGGAGGAGCTATCCAGAACCTTTCCAACTTCTAAGGGTGCCTTAACATTCGAAGGGTCTCCTGTAGAACTCAGGCAGGGTATTTGACCAAGAACCCTTTTTTATTCCAGAGGTCTCCTCAAGAACCCACCCTGGGGTTCTACAAAACACCCTTTCTTATTCCAAGGGTCTCCTACAGAACACACACAGGTGATTCTACCATGAACCTTTTTTTCATTGAAAGGGAAACCAGAGTCTTAGAACTGGTTTCAGACCTGCGCCCCACATTTCCCTTGACATTCACACAGATTCTGTATTGTTGTCAATGACAGCTGGTATATACTGAAATAAACATGGAGGCATGGTGGAACGGTGACTGGACTGTAGATAAAGTGAGTGTGTGTGTGTGTGTGTGTGTGTGTGTGTGTGTGTGTGTGTGTGTGTGTGTGTGTGTGTGTGTGTGTGTGTGTGTGTGTGTGTGTGTGTGTGTGTGTGTGTGTGTGCTTGTGGTAACTGAGGCAGTGCGGCTGAATGCAACCAGTCAGGCTGAAAGTTGATTCATAATTCATCAACACACTGGAGGTTTGACCGAGGCAGGTAGAGGAAGCTGACTGTGTGTGTGTGTGTGTGTGTGTGTGTGTGTGTGTGTGTGTGTGTGTGTGTGTGTGTGTGTGTGTGTGTGTGTGTGTGTGTGTGTGTGTGTTTGTGTGTGTGTGTGCAATATTTTGTACTTGATTGTTTATTTGTTTTTTCATGTGTCAGATTTAAAATACTGACCTCAAGAAAACACTATAACAGTACTGAATATATATATATATATATATATATATATATATATATATATATATATATATATATTTATATATTATTATATATATATATATATATATATATATAAATATATATATATATATATATATAAATTGCTCCCCACTGTGGACTCTATTCAATAAACTGGCGACAATAACTTTTCATCTGAAGGAGAAGAGGTTTCTCAGGAAACTTTATTGAGGCTGGTTTATTGAATGAAGAACGCAGAGGGAGACTAAAAAAACCTAAAAACATCTTTAATAACCTGCAGCTTCATATCTTCATCTTAAACTGGTGAAGATGATTTCAGCTCCACGTTAGAGAAGGAGGCGAAGGATCGATGGAGAGCAGACGATGTGATGCAGACTCAGCGTGTCTGAGGTTTATTGATAGGAGTATTGTGTTTATATATATTTATGTTTAATAAATTAAAAAGCAGTAAACGGCAGGTGGATCTCCTCTGTGCTGTTCATCATGTTGTCAGGTGATGATTCTGAAACACTAGAAACAGATTTTGTCATAAATGTACCTCATCATGGTTTTAGTTCTCAAAGGTTTCTTAATATTTACTACAAGTTCTGAATTCTGCATGAAAATAAAGTTTATCTGGAGCTGCTGTTAAAGGAACAAACGGCTGATTTTTAAGATTCTCCACGTATGCAAACCACGAATCAGATTTAACAGGAAATCAGAAAAATCGTTTTGATTTCTGCTTTATGACAAAGAACGTGTCAGCCAATCATATGGAGTTTAAAAACGATTATTTATCTGAAGAAGTCGGAGATTTCCTCAACATATGAGAGAACTCTTCATGCTGCACGCTGTACATCAATTTCTACAAATCATCCACCAGATTTCTTTGTGTTTGGTGGGAATCGAACCCTCGACTTTGACGGAGGTATGATGCCTTGCTGTGAGAAGCGTTTACATTTTTAGATCTGCAAAGTGAGGACTCTAGATCCGGCCTTTGGTAGTTGAAGTCTCAGTAGGAACCAATGAGCTTTGAGCTCAGAGACGCAGACAGGAAGTTGGTTTGAGTTTTATATAAAATACTGAATCTTTAAAGACCGAGTTACTCACGTTCTCCTTTATACCACCTTCCCTTGTCTCCTCATTCCTTCTTTTGTCTCCTGTTTTCCCTCCCTTTCTTGTTTCCTTCTCCCCTACATCTCTTTCTCCTCCTCTCCCAATCCTTCCTCATTCCCGTCTTCTATTTACAATTAATCCACCTCTCCTCATTTCTCTTTCTGAATTTCTCCTTGTTTTCCTTCCTTCTCTCATCTCCATCTCCTTTCCTTCTCCCTTCCCTTTAACAACTCTTCCTATTTCTTCTCCTCTCCTCTTTTCTCTCTCCATCCCTCCTCGTTCCCTCTTTCTATTTACCTTTCATCTAGTGCACCTCCTCTCCCCTTCTCCTTTTCTTTTTCTGAATTTCTCCTTTCTATCTCCTTTCCTCCTCCTCTTCTCCTTTCCTCCTCCCTTCCCTTTATAATCTCACTCCTCTTTTTTCACTTTTCCCACATCTCCTCTTTTCAGCTCTCCTCTCTCCTCCTTCTCTCCCCATCCCTCCTAGTTACCTCCTTCTATTTATTTATCATCTACCACGCGTCCTCTCTCCTTCTCCTTTCTTTTGACAAGATAATTTCTCCTTTATCTCCCTTTCTCCTCCTTTTCACTTTGCTTTCACATCTCCTTTCAGCTCCCTTCTTTCCTTCTGTTGTACCCCTCCTTTTCTCCTCTTCAGTTACTCCTCCACCTCCCTCCTTTCCTCTGACAGCTCCATTTCTCCTCCTCTCTCCTTCTTTTTCTCCTCTTCAGTTACTCCTCCACCTCCCTCCTTTCCTCTGACAGCTCCTTTCCTCCTCCTCTCTCCTCCTGGTTTGTCTCTCACTCTCTGTCTCTCTTGTGTTTGTGTGTCTCCTGACAGGACGGCCATACATGGACATGGAGTAAGGAACGCCTGACGCCTCCTCCTCGCTCTCCAACACAAAGCGCCGTCTCTCCTCTTTCACCTCCTCCTCCACCACCACTAATGCCCCCCCGACAGAGAGACAGTAAAGCACAGAGGCAGATATAGGAGCATTAAAGAGGGCAAAACAGCAAGCAGAGGCAGACAGAGGAGGAGAGGAGGAGGAAGGAGGAGGCAGCACATCCATAACCTCCACTTAGATGGAGGGAGGACATTCTGTCTATCCTGCAACTTCAGGAACCATCATCACAATTTAATCAGAATTTGAAAGGCTGCGGCGCTGCAACGAATCTGTCTTCAGAGGGGGAGAGGGCGGGCGAGAGAGCTATGTAGAGACAGAGAGAGAGAGAGAGAGGGAATGAGAGAGGGAGAGAGAGAGAGAGAGAGAGAGAGAGAGAGAGATGGAGGCCAGACACTAATGTCTTAACACTTTCTTTCCTGGATTTATTTCTCTTTGCCTTTTGTCTCGAGTCCCCGCAGCAATAAAACCTGTGACGGCAATATCAGAGAATCACTTTATTGTTATTATTTCACACATGTTTTCTGACTGCTGAGAGTTCAACAAATTGAGTTTTTTCTACCAGGAGAGTTTGTGCTGTGAAGTGGAACATCGTGTTATTTAGGAGAACAGGACCTGACAAGTTTATCATCTGCAATCGGAAAAAAAACATTTTTTTTAAAAAGGGGAATAATTCAGCAGAGAGTTTCTGGGTTTTAAAAGGTGCCGGTTGACCCTGTTTTTATTTTGAAAAGCAACAGGAAGACGACCAGTAGGACGTCAGAAACTCTTCAGAATAAAAGACGGAGCCACTTACCTGTCAGATGCATCGGCTTTCACGCTCCTTCACAGTGTTTCTTTCATGGCTTGACACCTGACTGCCCTTTGACCCCTCCCACCCCCCCCCCTTCCTCACCCCCCCCCACAACATGTCCGCCCACCTCCTCTCTCGCCGCCTCGCCCACTCGAGGATATCAGGGCAGGAGAAGAAGAAGTGAGGATTTAGTTGACTTACTCTCCCCCCCCGAGGACACACCTGGACTCTCTGCAGGTCGGGACGCGCTGATGCAAGATGGCGGCCGGCGTGGCAACGTGGCTGCCGTTTGCGCGGGCTGCGGCGGTGGGATGGCTGCCGTTGGCCAAGAAGACGATGCCCAAACCTCCCGTGGACAAGTCGTCCAAATCCGATGAGATCCTGTACGTCAACGTCAGCGGGGTCCGGTTTCAGGTCGGTGCTGCTCTCCACTGAGAGAAAAGATGGAATGATGTTTCATCAGCTGCGTGAAAAGTGTTGAAGTATAAAGAACAACTTTATTGTGATTCCAGCAGGTTTTGACTTCATCCTGGTCATCAGGGTCGTCCCTCGTGAACAATAAAGTTCTTCTTTATACTACAAGTAAACGTTTTGTTCTCTTAATATTGGATGATTCCACGGCCCACAGTATTGATACCAAGTGTTTCTTGGCATTTGAAGTTTGACGAAGTGATGGAAAATCTGAGTTTAATCCAGGTGACGACGCTTTTTGTATCCACAATCTTTTCCTAACCTTAAGTGTTTTGGTTGCCTAACAGTACCAGTAGTTGATTTGCTTTAAGAAACCTTAAGTTGGATTGTAAGAAAACATTGCAGAGTTGTTGAATCTTAACATTCTCCGTATTGGAAAAGGGAAACGGTTGTTTTATCGTCCTGCAACATCGATATCAGACTGTTCTGTAAAACTCTTCATTATGTTCAGTGACGATGTTTCCTACGATATTAATCATGGTTACGATAGTATTGTGGTCATTGGTTTCTGGACTGATGTTTTGTAGCCTTTAGTTTCACCGTCGCCATATTGCTTTTTACGCAACCAGTGAACAGGAAGTGACCATATATGGAGTGAGGAGGAGTGACGTAGAGACGCCGTATACGTCTCTGGTGTGGACCTGTCAATCAGTGTGTAGCCCCGCCCTAAAGCATCCCCTGCTTTATGGTCTGTTTGACTCTAAATGGAGCATCATTTACTAAATGAACATCATGCTGTATTGAAGAAGACTTGAAACTAGAGATTGAGACCATAAACTCATGTTTACAATGTTTACTGAGGGAATAAATCAAGAGAGAAGTAGAGTCATTTTCTCATAGACTTCTATACAACCAGAGGAGTCACAACTCTTAAAAAGTGAAGTCATGTTTAACATGTTGCATCACTGCAGTACATTTTTCATTTCGTCCTCTGAAATCTAAAGTTGTAGTCGCTTTTCTTCTTTTTGAGAACAAGGACATCATTTATTTTAATTGTACATTAACCCCCGGTGCTCCTCTTTCATGTGTTATTTCTAGAACTGCCTCATCATCACTCCGTTATAATCACTCTGCATTAATGATGAATTGATTGAACTCTGTAGTCGTCCTTTAATTTTAATTTAATTGAATTAAGAGAAGAGCAACAATTGAACCATTGCTCAGATGAGTTATAGTTTCATTATCATGTGTTCACTTCTCAGTGCAAACATCATGAACGTGGTTTTAATTTATGAAGATCATCTAGATGAACAAAACTTGTAAGAATCCTAAACGTTTGTTTGCCACAGAGATTATTTTCTGCAGTAATCCAGTATTAAACAGAAAAATCCCATTGGCTGTTTATTGGAGGAACCAGTGATGGTGACTTCCTGTTGGCCATCAGGATTTTCTCATTCATTAACTTATCCAACGTCTAATTCCAGCTCCAGTAGCTCTTATTGGATGTTTCTTACAGCAATGCTCTCTGGGACTTGTAGTTGACAGTCTTAAACTTGTGCCTTTTTTTAAATGAAGCAGAAATAGTTAGAAGGTATTATAAAGTCAATAAATGACCAAGTGTTAAAAAATACTATCACATAAAAATTAAAAGCACTTTAACTTCCCAGAGATCCATGTGGCTCCTTACTGCTCCTGCTTTCAGGCTGAAAGTTGTAAATAGTCGATGTCTAATCAGGCATCGATGTGCATTAGGGAGGAAATAATAACAAAATGGCTCCACAGCAAAAAATTGATTCTGGTGGCTTTTAGGAATCAAACGGCACCAGAGTACTTTCTGCTGAGGTGGCAGAACAAGAAGAGTCCTGTGACTTTGCCCTGATTGTTAAAAACCAAACGTTGGCAGCTTGAAGTTCTGGTGAGGTAAATACAAACAGTAAAGCCCAAAAAATACCAACTAAGCGTAAAACGGGTCGTACTTCACTGCTGCCATCAGTTAATGACGGTTCAACGCTCACGTCTCTCTCAGACATTCAGACACGGCTGCAAATGGAACTTGTGTTAAAGTATTTAACTACACACTGGGGGCTACACACTGATTGACAGGTCGACACCAGAGACGTATACGGCGTCTCTACGTCCTCCTCAGTCCATATATGGTCACTTCCTGTTCACTGGTTGCAAAACAAACAATATTGCGATGGCCAAATCCCAGATGGCAACCACGAAATGGCTGAACTCGAGGCTTCAGAACATATAAGTGACGTCATGATGCTAAACGCTAGCATTTCTAAAAACCTCTTGACAGTTAAAAACATTTTGTTAATTTTAAACTTTGGTTATTATCCATACTGGTTTCTGTTGCTATGAGATTTGTGATTCAGCATCATAAACTCACATGAGACCCAGGTTTAGAGTCTCCAAAGTAAAACCATCTATTTGATTCTTTCCTCTTGGATTCCTCCAGACATGGAAGAACACTTTGGACCGTTATCCAGAGACGCTGCTGGGTTCTTCAGAGAAGGAGTTTTTCTACAACGAGGACACACAGGAGTACTTCTTCGACCGAGACCCCGAAATGTTCCGGCACATTCTGAACTTTTACCGCACGGGGAAGCTCCACTACCCGAGAAACGAGTGCATCCAGGCCTTTGACGAGGAGCTGGCCTTCTACGGCATCGTGCCGGAGATCATCGGAGACTGCTGCATGGAGGTAAACCTGCACAGGTTCAAGGAGGAGCTGCAGCATTTGTTTGACATCAGTAAAAAATGATCACTTGAGTGTGAAAAAATGAAACGTTATTAGACTTTGTGAAAGAAATATGAAGCAACAAGTATAGGATTAAATAATGAACATTTAACATCATATCTTTTTGTTTTTATAAAAATAAATGACTTAATAGTTTAAGTATTTATTATAGTTAACGAGTAAAACCAGTAACCCACGTTATCATGAACAAGGACATATAAACAACAGAAAAGCCTTCATGGGGCTATATGGAGGGGAGCAACTTTAACCCGAACAGTGATGTTGTCTTAACCTAACTAAGTAGTTTAGTTGTCTTAACCTAACTAAGTAGTTTTGTTGTCTTAACCTAACTAAGTAGTTTTATTGTCTTAACCTAACTAAGTAGTTTTATTGTCTTAACCTAACTAAGTAGTTTCCTGTGAAGACTGAAGATTATTTTGAAAAGACTGGTGTTGCTAGACTTTAGTAGAAAAAAACACAAAAAATGAGGAGAAACTTTTTGTAAGATATCATAGGAATCATTGTATGAGGATATGCAACATAATCTCTTGTGCTGTTTGTGAAATTGTCACAAATATCAATCTATTTGTCTATTTTTGTGTTGAGGTAGACGAATATCTACCTTAATGTTAAAACAATGGTTTGGTTTAGGCAACAAAAGCACAGCGTGGTGTTAAACGCTGGTTTTCTGGTTGAAGGGCTTGTTTATTTGACCCGTCCACCCTTCCGCTAACCAATACTCGTCTTTTCGAATATTATAAAGTTCGTCACTTGCGTGTTGCTTCGTCAGGGATCCTAATTTACTTTCTATTTGCATTGTTTCCGTCCCGATCGACACAAAAAAACCTCAAAATTCATCCAGTAAAGAAAAACATCCAGATTATAACGTTCATAACGGCAAACCTAATGCACTTCTATGGATAGAGTGACCTTTGACCTTTGATGTCTCTCTATTCTAAGCAGCAGGACAATAGAAGAGCATCATCAGCTAAAAACTTTGATTACTAACCAGACTCCATTATAAAAGTCAGGCTTCAGCTTCATACTCCTGCTTTGTGTAAGTGATTTATTTAACAAGCCATAAATAAGTAACTCTCTCTGAATAACAAATCACCTCCAGAGCTCTTAATGTTCCCGTTTATCTGATCAGAGCCTCTTATGTCTTTATGTCTTTATGTCTTTGTTTTTAAACCTGAGCCGTCTGATAGTCCAGTGTTTCCTCACATTCCTTCATCATGTTCACTGATGTTGATTCAGCTGAGAGTTTCTCATTTCATTCGCTCAAACAGTCCACATGCTTTTGATTATTATTCTTCTAGTAAATTCACACACTTTTCTCTGCTCTTAAATAACAGCGTTTGGCTCGTCAACTGGATTTTTGGGTAAAAAGTTTGCTCGCTGCTGCAAGACTCTCATTTATTTATTACTATAGTTTTCTTGCTGGCTTCACAGCTAACAGGAGAAGCAGCTAACCTTAAAAACATTCAATTAAATGAAGCAGCACAAAGTGAGTTATGGGTATTTAGGTGTAAGATTTGATCTCAGAACAGCATGTTTGTTTTGTAGAAGAAGAGGCAGTAACTTGTGCTGTGTTGTCCGCTGGCTGAGGGTCAAAGTGTGTTTTACAACATTAGCTCACTATGTGGTTGGAAAAAAACCTTACTGGAAAAAATATATAAAAGTCAGAATAATATGTTGGCATTGTATGGTTCTGCAAACCATGAATACGTTAAATCCCGAAGTTTCTGAACAAAAAAAATATGGTTCATAACAATATCAATTGTTCTTAACATTCTTTCCTTTGTCTTTCTTTTGACATTACACCCAGAAGGATAGTGTTTAGGTTTTGTCTTAACTCGCTGCTCACCATTATAGTCTGAATAATACGACTTAAACCTGGAGTTTGTGATTCTAAACGACCAGATAATCTGGATTCACATTGAGACATAAATGACGTATCCTTTGTTAACCCTAAATGATGCTCAGTCAATTTAACAGGATTCACACTGATGCTCAGTCAATGTTTGAACAGTTCGTCAGCAGATTTCATGTTGACAAGCTCATGTTGGCCAAACAAAGTCGTGCATTTGTTTCTTCTGAGCATTTCTAATCTCACCATGAAGCATTGAATGTTTTTAGTGATTATTACAGATGAGTCGTGTAATCTCATCTTCCTCTTCCTCCATTTGTGTGAAGGAATACAGAGACAGGAAGAAGGAGAACCAGGAGCGTCTGGCGGAGGACACGGAGGCCAACGAGGGCCTGGACGCCCCCCTGCCCCCCGACAGCAGCTCCAGGGAGCGTCTGTGGCGGGCCTTCGAGAACCCCCACACCTCCACCATGGCACTGGTCTTCTACTACGTCACCGGCTTCTTCATCGCCGTCTCCGTCATCGCCAACGTGGTGGAGACGGTGCCCTGCCGGCCGCCTAAAGGCAGCGTCAAAGACCTGCCCTGCGGGGAGAAATACCAGCTGGCCTTCTTCTGCATGGACACGGCCTGCGTGCTCATCTTCACCTTCGAGTACCTGATGCGCCTCTTCGCCGCGCCGAGCCGCTGCAAGTTCATGCGCTCGGTGATGTCGGTGATCGACGTGGTGGCCATCATGCCGTACTACATCGGGCTGGTGATGCCGGAGAACGAGGACGTGAGCGGCGCCTTCGTCACGCTGCGAGTCTTCCGCGTCTTCCGGATCTTCAAGTTCTCGCGTCACTCTCAGGGTCTGAGGATTTTGGGCTACACGCTGAAGAGCTGCGCCTCCGAGCTGGGCTTCCTGCTCTTCTCCCTCACCATGGCCATCATCATCTTCGCCACCGTCATGTTCTACGCCGAGAAGGGCACCAAAGAATCCACCTTCACCTCCATCCCGGCCTCCTTCTGGTACACCATCGTCACCATGACGACACTCGGGTGAGCTGACGTCGCTTTCATTTTGGTTTTTTAGTGTGGTTTTTTTTTTGGTTTCTTTTTGGGCGCCAGGCTGCTGGGATGGCCAAACAGATCTTTTTTTGACCTTGCTGCTGTTAATGTGGTCGCCATGGCAACGCGAGTGTGTTTTGTGTCGGCCCTTTGTGATAAGTCATTATTATTGGTTACGGAGGAGAGTTTTAACAATCTGTTTCCACCATGAGACGAGATGGAGTGTGAAGAAAACCACAACTGTGTGTGTGTGTGTGTGTGTGTGTGTGTGTGTGTGTGTGTGTGTGTGTGTGTGTGTGTGTGTGTGTGTGTGTGTGTGTGTGTGTGTGTTCCTCCCACGCCTTGCTTCTCGAGTTCGGTGGTATATCTTCACTCTGCTGGCGCCAGCACACACACACACACACACACACACACACACACACACACACATGTGCCTTGTGGAGTGTGTGTGTGTGTGTGTGTGTGTGTGTGTGTGTGTGTGTGTGTGTGTGTGTGTGTGTGTGTGTGTGTGTGTGTGTGTGTGATGATGGTGGTGTGTTCACCCTGCAGCTCTGATCTATTATCTGCTGTTCAAAGAGCCTTTTGGAAACTTCAGAAATAGAGAGTGAGTCACTGAAACGGCCATAAGCTTCTAACCATATTGCTAACCACGCACTCACACACACACACACACACACACACACACACACACACACACACACACACACACACACACACACACACACACACACACACACACGCACACACACACCTACCTGTCTGTGAATGGAGATGCAGTGTGAGTTTCAGTGAATGACTCAGTGATGATCTGAGATCTGTTGAAGAGCTCCGGTTTATTTTATTGAATGAACAAAATCTGATTTATGTAGAAAAATATTAAGTAAGTGCTTCCTGTTCAGACTGAGAGGACAGACAGGCACCTGATTGGACAGTATGGGTGATGTCATCCTGGAAACTGATGGGAGATATCTGTTTATTATCAATGATATTAAAAAACAGCAGGTTTATTAATAAATAATCCAAATAATTAATATTATAATAACAATAATAATCACTTTTATGTCTCTGTCAATGACTGGAGGTTGAAGGCTTTTATTTTGAAAGGCCCCCCTCACTTCTTCTGTCCTCTTCTCTACTCCCAGGCTCTCCATCCCTCGTCTCCTTGTTTCCTCCTCTCCTCTCATCTGCTCTCCTTCCTTTCCCCATCCTCTCCTCCTCTCCGTCCTCCTTTCTCCTCTCGTTTCTTCTCCTCCCTCCTCTCCCTTTCCTCTCCCCCTCTCCCCCTCTCCTCTCTCCATGTCCATTAGTCATCAGTGGGGAGATGCAAACCTCTAAATGGATCTCTAGGCTTTTACCTCCTCCTCTCCTCCTCATTTCTACTTCTGCTCTCTGTTGCTTCCTGTTTCTTTCTAAGGAGTTTCCCTCAGTTTGTCCTCTCCTCAAACATTGATCCGTTCTGATCAGTTCATCTTTTTAGAGAATGAATCAGACAAACATTGAAAGGTGTTTTGTACATTAAATAATGATGAAGCTATTCACATTTCTACATCCTCTCCTCTCCTCCTCTCCCCTCTCCTCTCCTCTCCTCTCTCTCTCTCCTCCCTCTCCTCCTCTCCTCTCCCTCTCTCTCCTCTCCTCTCCTCTCCCTCTCCTCTCCTGTGTTCTTCAGCCTGAAGTTCAGTCAAAGTTTCACAGATTTGTTGTCACATGACTGTTGGTCTCAGATGAATCAATCATGTCTTCATAGTTTCACTGAGGAGCTCAGAATTTAATGTTTTTATCAGAATCTGGTTAAAGTGAACGGTTTATTTTAAATGAGACATGTAGAATAAAATGTTTTTGGTGAAATATCACAAATTTGAAGCTTCGTTTTGGTTTATTTTTCTGACAGAAGCGTTTGTCACACATGATGTGTTTAAAGACCGTCGGAAAGATGAAAATCTGAGGATAATGACGTTTTTAGAGCTTCTGGCTGTGATAAACGGTCATCCCTCCTGCTCCTGCTCTTCATCTCCTCTTCATCTCCTCTTCTTCCCTCCTCCTCCTCCTCCTGCTCCTCCTCTCATTTGTTTCTCCTCGTCTCTTTTATTGCTTTGCTCCCGTGTTTTTATCTCTTTGTAAATAAACTGAAGTGAATCATGAACTCCTCCAGAAGTAATATAACATAAAACAAATATCTAATCTCCTGGAGCTCCTTCAGAGAGACGCTGCCAGGGACACATGCAGACTGTTTGTGTCTGGACTGCAGATGATCCTCTTCCTCTTCCTCTTCCTCTTCCTCTTCCTCTTCCTCCTCCTCTTCCTCTTCCTCTTCCTCCTCCTCTTCCTCCTCCTCTCTGCTCTGATTATTAATAAAGTCTTTCAACAGTTATTGGTGATAAATCTCCTTTAATCTGTTAACGAGCTGAAACCATCTCACATGGCTGAGAAGATGAATTAACCACCTGTTGGATAAATGAACATCTGATGAGTTTAAGGACAAACTGCAGCTGTAGACAACACAACGTATTGCTTGGTTATTGATCTCTAACCACATCTGGAGGTCTGTGATCAGATCCCTGCAGGTAGAGGTGACATCACAGCTGCTGTTCATGGCGGTTCCTCACTGAGTGAAGTGTGTGAGAGCGCTCAACAATAAGAGCTGTGTGGTTCCTCTGAAGGCTGAGGAAAGGTGCTTCAATGCTTCCTTTCCTTATCTCCTTCAGGAAAGGAAACACTGGACCACCCTTTACCAAAAGGAGAGAAGATAATGCTGTCCCACAATCCCTTGCAGCGGCAAAATTTAAAGTGACAACGAAAACAAACGACATGTAAAGAAATTTCCAACTAATGATTATAATATTTTAATAAACTGCAAATAAATAAATCATCTCTAAACGTTATTCCGTTAGATAGTTAATAATTAGTTTGTTTCCATCTGAAATGTTTATGGATGTTTTATAAATCATTACTTAATTAATAAAGTGTATCACATGTTATAATGTGTGAATCAACAAACTGTTCATGAATAGTTTACTAATGTTTTTAGGATATAATTCTTATCATGTCGTCTTTATCTGCCACAATGTATCATTTATAAACTAATTCATTTTACACAAACTAATGAAGAAATAACATAAATTGTAGCGTCACTAATAATTAGTAAAGATTATTAATCATCATTTCACTTTCAACTGAAGGTAAATAAAGCAGTTAACTATTTATTAATGATGTTAATCTATGTTTAACAACATATGATAACTAAATTAATCTCAAACCTTCACTGTCCAGACAGTCAGATAAACACAGAGTTTATTAAGAATCATAACTGTGAAGAAAGTTTGATCTTCATCCTCGTCCTCTCCTTCACCCGGAGACGGAGCGAGTCTATAGACGACTGTACGTGTCTGCGAGCTGCAGAGCACTTTAGCAGCAACGTTATTTATAAGAGCAGGAGGACAGGATGTATGTGAGGGGGAGACGCTGTAATGTTTCATAGAGGAGGGAGGAATCCGTGGAATCTAATCAAAGACAAGAGAGTTTATCGCCTCCATTTCCTCCAGCTGACACAAAATGGCCGCTGTGGCCCCCGAGGGCCCTCAGACGCCTGTTTACTTATAGAGAGAGATTTTACTGTCAATGTACAGAATACAAAGAGGATAAGAGTTCAGCATTCTTAGCTACACCTACAAAAACTAATGTCATGTCATTTCTTGATATTTCACAAATAATTGAGCATGTTATCCACGCCGTCCTGAACGCCGCCATGCATCAGGTCCTTATGAGTCTCATCTGTAACGATGAATGTGGCACTAAGAGTTTGTTTTTATTATCAATGCTGATACTTTTTGAATTATGCATCCAATTCTAATAAAACATAGAGATATCTTTAGTATTTTGTGATTGTTCTTATACATCATGTCATATATTCTCCAATTACATTATATTTTAAATGTTAAAGTTCCTTTGGTCATTTAAAATAAAGGTGTCTGTAGCTAAATGCTAAACATCAGCATGCTAACGTGTTGATGCGTAGCAGCTATAATGTTCACCATCTTGGTTTAGCGTGTTAGCATGCTAACGTTAGCTAATTGTAAGTAAAGACAAAGTAGACAGACAGACAGAAAGAGAGACAGACAGAGAGACAGACAGACATATTCTAACAAAATGTACCACTAATAATAATAATAATAATAATAGTGATCATAACTCTCAATATACTCTAGAGTTGGTGACCTTTGACCCTTCATGCTATTTGTACCTGTAACATCTGCAATAGAAACACATTCTGTTCTGGTGTTTTATGAAATCCTCTAAATATCAAGAATCTAAATTAGGTGTCTTTTCTCCTGAGGCATGATGGGAATCTGAGTCCACATATGTGTGTGTGTGTGTGTGTGTGTGTGTGTGTGTGTGTGTGTGTGTGTGTGTGTGTGTGTGTGTGTGTGTGTGTGTGTGTTATGTAACAGGTCACACTTGTATAATAAATGTTACACTCGACAGGAACATGACATTTAGTTATTTAGTTCAGGTCTTTATGTAATATGTTAATCTTCAGGTTACACTAATTATCATCGTATGCTGATCGAGACATTATGTAAATATGGAGCTTCACACTGCAGGAGACGCTCATAAAAGATGAAATCAGGAGGAATCTAGTGATGAAACTTATTAAGAGTTTTTAGATTTTGTTGATATCAGAGAATTTCGTCAGTATAATCAGTAAAATGTGACTGTTCTATATATATATATATATATATATATATATATATATATATATATATATATATATATATCATTGTATATCATTATATTATTTATACTTTTTTAATGATTGTAATGTATCACTAAAACATTAACATTATTAAGCAGCTAATGAACGGAGGTTCAGTTCAGTTACATTATGATGCGTTCAGGCTCTGTTCAGTTAAAATGAGTATTGTCTGAAGGTAAATTATAACGTTATCATGATGTGTTCACATGTAATCTGTAAAATGTAGAGTTGGTGATGAACTAGAATAAATCCAGTAGTTTGAAGGAGATGTTTTCACATTAATATAAAATAGATATTAGAGATGAATTATAATTTTTGGGATGGTGGCAAAATATATGGATCATCAATGATTAATAATTAGTAATTGCGGCAAAAAAACATGATCAAGGATCTAATAGTATATATATATATATATATATATATATATATATATATATATATATATATATATATTTGCTTCCTGTTTTCTTTTGATCTGAACCGTGAGTTTTCTGATCCTTTGCACCACTAATTACAGCGCATTCATTTCAGTAGGTTTAGCTATAAACTCTGGATAAAAACAGCCTGAGTGTAAATCATCTGAACTCCTCAGCAGCAGCTAAAACTCATCAGGTCACCGGTTCGATTCCCTCCTCCTCCTTTATGTCCACATGTCCTTGAGCATTCCTCCAGTCCTTGAATTGCTTTTGCTTTTCGTAAAGACATTCCTTCTACCTTCACAAAGACGAAGGAACGAGGCGATGGTTGCCACGGTAACTTATCTAAACTATGGTATTTGTGAGCGGCAGATTGTGTCGGACATCAGCTGCTTCTCTTAAGGTCGGTGACCTTTGTGGCTCCACTGAGAGAGATCACCTTCATCTTTATTCAGGATGGACTGAACCAGTGAGGTAGTTTGTTATTTTCCTCCTGCTTCATATTAATATTTCATTCACTCACTTGTTCATTCTCTTTATTAACATACAGGCTGTTTAAACATCCTGTAACTCTGTTAAACATGTTTCACACAGAAGCACAAAATGAAAGCTTACTGTACATTTTTATTATTATTTTAACACAAAATGTATTTCGTTTTTTATTTGATTTAATTAAATTTGCATAACATCTACATGACCTTTTTCTTAAATATCACATAACTTTAACACGAAACTGAACCCTCTTATTTAAATCTCATTTTTTTCTTAAAAAAACAGAAAAAAAATAATCTTGAACCCGTCTCCTTAGAAAACTGTTCTTTTGATGTCTTACAACAAAAAACAACTCTTCTTTTTTGGTACTTATTTTTCAAAATAAATTTCTGTCCACACATGAAACTCGGTCAGGTGTAGACAAAGATGGTGTTTGGCTAAAAGTAATTATGGAAGAGTCGTTCAAGTTACGTGACAAATAAATCAGCGTTAACTTCTCGTTTCACACGAGGAACAAACAGGAGAAAACCTCCGGACTGAAAAGTGAATACAGAGCTTCCTGTGTTAAAGCTGCATTCTCTCTGCTGACCACCAGGGGGCGACTCCTCTGGTTGTATAGAAGTCTATGAGAAAATGACTCTACTTCTCTCTTGATTTATTCCCTCAGTAAACATTGTAAACATGAGTTTATGGTCTCAATCTCTAGTTTCAAGTCTTCTTCAATACAGCATGATGTTCATTTAGTAAATGATGCTCCATTTAGAGTCAAACAGACCATAAAGCAGGGGATGCTTTAGGGCGGGGCTACACACTGATTGACAGGTCGACACCAGAGACGTATACGGCGTCTCTACGTCACTCCTCCTCAGTCCAAATATGGTCACTTCCTGTTCACTGGTTGATAAAATCAACATATTGAAGAACTTATTCCAAGATTGGGACGATGAAACGCTCAGAACATCCACAAACCAATGAGTGACGTCACCATGACGACGTCCACTTCTTATATACAGTCCGTCTCTTCCTCCTCACCTCCTCCCTCTCCTCTCTGTCTCCTCCTCCCTTTCATATACAGTCGTTCTCTAATGGACATTAACTGATCCAACAAAAGAACTTGAAACGTCTCTAATTCCCCTTTTGACTTCTGTGTGAAGTGGTTACTTCCTGTTACCCACGAGCAAGGCAATGCAACACACACACACCCACACACACACACACACACACACACACACACACACACACACACACACACACACACACACACACACACACACACACACACTTTGCCTTTCCACTATAGCACTACCAGGAATTTATTGAATAATGTGATTAAGGATTTTATTCTTTAGCCCTCATACACACACACACACACACACACACACACACACACACACACACACACACACACACACACACACACACACACACACACGGACACACACTCAAATACCTGATGGGTGGGGCTGTTACCATGGTTACACACGTGTGTTTTTGTTAGGCAGTTTTAGTGGTTGAGGGCGTTTTAATCAGATTAAAGTATAACTCCAAGTGTCAGATATCCAGACAGATGGCTCCTACTGTGTGTGTGTGTGTGTGTGTGTGTGTGTGTGTGTGTGTGTGTGTGTGTGTGTGTGTGTGTGTGTGTGTGTGTGTGTGTGTGTGTGTGTGTGTGTGTGTGTGTGACCCAGGAATCTCTCTCTCCGTAGTCATAAAAAAGCTTTAAAGCTCAGCAGTAAAAAACAGGAACATGATTTATGTTTCTGAACATTTCTGTGATATTTCTGAGATGTGAGTTTTGTCCCTCTTAGGCCACCGTACTTCTGAACCCTGCAGGATTAAAGGTTTGCTGAGTTTCAGTTTCCAGATGAGAAAATGAAATATTCTTTCCAGCTGGGATACGAGAGGTTGTAATATGTGTGGACGCCCTGAGAAAACTGGTTTATTTCAGAATCATTAAATCTGTTTTCTAGAAGTCAGTTTACAGCAGAGTGGTGAATAAAATGATGATGTCATACCTGCAGAACCTTCATGTAATACTACTAATAATACTACTATAATACTACTACTACTAATAATACTACTAATACTACTACTACTAAATACTACTAATAATACTACTATAATACTACTACTATAATACTACTATAATACTACTAATAATACTACTATAATACTACTATAATACTACTATAATACTACTAATAATACTACTATAATACTACTATAATACTACTAATAATACTACTATAATACTACTAATAATACTACTATAATACTACTATAATACTACTATAATACTACTATAATACTACTATAATACTACTATAATACTACTATAATACTACTATAATACTACTAATAATACTACTAATAATACTACTATAATACTACTAATAATACTACTAATACTACTACTACTATAATAATAATACTACTATAATACTACTATAATACTACTAATAATACTACTATAATACTACTAATAATACTACTAATAATACTACTATAATACTACTAATAACTACTAATACTACTACTGTAATACTACTATAATACTACTATAATACTACTAAATACTATACTACTATAATACTACTAATACTACTAATACTACTATAATACTACTATACTATAATACTACTATAATACTACTATAATACTACTATAATACTAATAATACTACTATAATACTACTATAATAATACTACTATAATACTACTATAATACTACTATAATAATACTACTACTACTATAATACTACTAATAATACTACTATAATACTACTATAATACTACTATAATACTACTAATAATACTATACTACTATAATACTACTATAATACTACTACTATAATACTACTAATAATACTACTATAATACTACTAATAATACTACTATAATACTACCATAATACTACTAATAATACTACTAATAATAATACTACTATAATACTACTATAATACTACTATAATACTACTATAATACTACTATAATACTACTAATAATACTACTATAATACTACTATAATACTACTATAATACTACTATAATACTACTATAATACTACTAATAATACTACTATAATACTACTATAATACTACTATAATACTACTATAATACTACTATAATACTACTATATATACTACTACTAATAATACTACTATAATACTACTAAATACTACTACTATAATACTACTATAATACTACTATAATACTACTATAATACTACTATAATACTACTATAATACTACTAATACTACTATACTACTATAATACTACTATAATACTACTATAATACTACTATAATAACTACTACTATAATACTACTATAATACTACTATAATACTACTATAATACTACTAATAATACTACTATAATACTACTATAATACTACTATAATACTACTATAATACTACTATAATACTACTATAATACTACTATAATACTACTATAATACTACTAATAATACTACTATAATACTATACTACTATAATACTACTACTACTATAATACTACTATAATACTACTACTAATACTACTATAATAATACTACTATAATACTACTACTACTATAATACTACTATAATACTACTATAATACTACTATAATACTACTATAATACTACTATAATACTACTAATACTACTATAATAACTACTACTATAATACTACTAATACTAATACTACTATAATACTACTATAATACTACTAATACTATAATACTACTATAATACTACTATAATACTACTATAATACTACTAAATAATACTACTAATAATACTACTAATAATACTACTAATAATAATACTACTATATAATACTACTATAATACTACTATAATACTACTATAATACTACTATAATACTACTATAATACCACTGAGTCAGTTTAACCCAGGGACCTGCCAGCCAATCAGAGGGCAGGATTTGTGGTGTGTGTGTGTGTGTGTGTGTGTGTGTGTGTGTGTGTGTGTGTGTGTGTGTGTGTGTGTGTGTGTGTGTGTGTGTGTGTGTGTGTGTGTGTGTGTGTGTGTGTGTGTGTGTGTAGTCTTCCAGAGGACTGGACGCTCTGCAGGGACCATCTATCTGTCCACACCTCCTCCTCCTCCTCCTCTCTCGGTCATTTATTCTCTCTTGCTGCTCCACTCAGTGTCTCCATCTTCCTCCTGTGAGCATCCTCCTCATCCTCCTCATCCTCCTCATCCTCTCCTACTTCCTTTTTTCTCCTCTCTGTTTCTTCCTCCCTTACCTCCTCCTCCATCTCCTCTCTCCTCCTCCTCCTCCCCTCCTCCCTCCCTCTCTCTCTCTCTCTCTCTCTCTCCTGACCCTAATTGCTGCAGCTACTCTGTCTGGGCGAGCGAGGTTTAGATAAACAGATGAAAAAGCGACAGAGTCAAGGAGGAGAGAACTTTTCCTCTCATCAATTATTTCCTCTTAGTGTCTGAGTGTTCCCTCCTCTCCTCCTCCACCCACTCTCCTCTTCCTCCTCCTCTTCCTCCTCCTCCCATCTTCTCTTTCTCCCTTTTTCACTCATTGCTTTCCTTTCTCCATTTTTCTCGCTTGTCTTCACTCATTTCTTCCTCTTCATCGTTCCTCCTCCGTCCTCCTCTCCTCTCTCCCTCATCCTTTCTCCTTGCTCCTTTCCTATACCCTTCTCTCCATCACTTATTTACCTTCCATTTTCTCCTCCTCTCTTCTCGTTCTCCCTATTCTATTTTTTATCTCTGTGAATGGACAACTCCATCTTTATAGTTTCATCCTTCTCCACTTCTTTCCTCTTTCCTTTCCTCAAGTATTCTTCTACCCTCTCCTTCCCTTTCTCCCCCATTGTCTCCCTTATTTCCTTTCCTTCCCCTCCCTCCCTTCATTCATTCCTTCCTTTGGTTGTCCTTTAATCCTCTGCTTCCTTTCTCCTCGTTCTTCTTCCTTCTCTCCTCCTTCCCTTTAATCTTTTAGTTTATCTTTATCTGCTCTCCCCCTTTTGTCTCCCTTCTTCTTCTCTCCATGTGAGACTCTCTGAAACATTTAACGTACATCATGTGATATTTAAACACACACACACACACACACACACACACACACACACACACACACACACACACACACACACACACACACACACACACACACACACACACACACAGAGATGGATTGTTTCTGTATGTGAGGTAAAAATAAACACAGAAATGTGGATTATGCAAATTGAACAAATAAGACACATTAGAGACGCTCTGAAACAACGTGAGCTTCTTCTCAGTTAATAACAAAGAGAGGGAGAGATGAGGGGGGGGGGGGAGGAGAGAGCGTGGGAGACGTAAATACAGGAGAAAATGAGAGGGAACGAAATAAGAAGTACGAGGAGCAGAAACAGAGAAACAGAGAAACAGAGAAACAGAGAAACAGAGAAACAGAGAAAGAGAAAGATGTAGAAGGAAGGAAGAGAGAAACGCTGCCTGAGGCTTCAATAAACAGAGAATACTGGATTTGTTCTAATGTGGTTTCAAGTCCACAGAATGATAATACAATATATATATATATATATATATACATATATTGTATTATCATTCTCTCTCTATATATATATATATATATATATATATATTATATATATCTATATATATATATACATATATATATATATATATATATATATGTATATATATATATACACATATATATATACATTGTGGATCATCACAGGTGAAACCACTTTCATTTTGAACTTTTGGTCAAACCAACAATCCTCCAAATGAAAAAGACAAAATATGTTGTTTGTAACACAAAAAAACATTTAACACCACATTTTCTGGGTCAACTGGACCGGGTCTCCCCTGGTCTTGGTCCGTGGGACTGGGTCTGTGTTCGGTCTTAGTCGGTTGGAATGTGCGTCTGTTCTGGGTCAACTGGATCAGGTCTGTTCTGGTCTGGGTTGGAAGCATCAGTTCTGTCCTGGTCTTGGTCATCTGGACCCCCTCTTTTCCAATCTTGGTCAATAGGACTGGGTCGGTGTTCCAGTCTGGTTCAACTGGATCTGTTCCAATCTGTTGGACTGCCCATCTGTTCTGGTCTGCGTCAACTGGACCGGGTCTGTTCTAGTATGAGTTGGTAGCACCTCTTCTGTTCTGGTCTTGGTCAGTGGGACTGGGTCCGTTCTGGTCTTGGTCTGTAGGATCGGGTCGGTCTCTCTGCGTCTTTGCATTGCCTTTGAATGTAATGACGTTCGGTGTGAATCACTCCACACTCTGGGTCAGTGTCCAGGTCTTAGTCAGTCCCGGGTCTGTTCTGGTCTTGGTGTGTTGGTCTGCCTCTGACCGTGTGGAAAGGTTAGTGTGAACCTTGAGGACGAGATCACTTGTAGTACTGTTACACACAAATATATATTTATATCATCCTCTAAAGGTGACTGATGGATCAGATGTCTCACACTGGAACATCACTGTGTGTGTGTGTGTGTGTGTGTGTGTGTGTGTGTGTGTGTGTGTGTGTGTGTGTGTGTGTGTGTGTGTGTGTGTGTGTGTGTGTGTGTGTGTGTGTGTGTGTGTGTGTGTTTAACTTCTGGTAGCTAGAAATAGAAAAAAGAGGAGGAGGGAAGACAAAGAGGAAGGAAAGAAAACCAAAGTCAGGAGAGCTTTTAATAGTCCAGTATAAGAGCTTTTGATTTTATTTAAATGCTCCAATCATTTCCTTTTTCTTGTGTTACTGAAAATGTTATCTATGAAAAACATTTTTCTTCAAATCAGAGAAAGATGTTTGAAGAGGAGTTGTGATTGGACGTTTATGTACGAGATCTCTGAATGTAACTGTCCTCCATAATGTTATAGAAGAGCATGATGCTGTTTGTGGGCGATGGACTATCATAGACTGTGTATAAGAAGTGGACGTAGACGCCATTGGTTTGTGAACCGAGGATCTGTTCTTGGATTACGGCCGTAACCAGTAAACAGGAAGTGACCATATATGGACTGAGGAGGAGTGACGTAGAGACGCCGTATACGTCTCTGGTGTGGACCTGTCAATCAGTGTGTAGCCCCGCCCTAAAGCATCCCCTGCTTTATGGTCTGTTTGACTCTAAATGGAGCATCATTTACTAAATGAACATCATGCTGTATTGAAGAAGACTTGAAACTAGAGATTGAGACCATAAACTCATGTTTACAATGTTTACTGAGGGAATAAATCAAGAGAGAAGTAGAGTCATTTTCTCATAGACTTCTATACAACCAGAGGAGTCGCCCCCTGGTGGACAGCAGAGAGAATGCAGCTTTAACACAGGAAGCTTTGACTTCACTTTACATAACCGGAGGTTGCGTCCTGGTTTTCCCACCATGTGCAGCACTTCAAACTGTGAAAGTGTTCATAAAAGGCTAAACATTTCTGGGAAAGACTCAAACACTCGACGATTTCACAGTTGGACAAAAACTTAACCCTCACAGACTTTGCAGGATCACACCTAAAAGTCTTGGATGGTTCTGTGCAATGAAACCATCTGTCGGGTTAATGGTTACCTTTCATCCCATGATGACACGATATGTGTGTGTGTTTGTGTGTGTGTTTGTGTGTTATTTTGGAAATGATCTGCTGGTTTCAAAGTGTTTGGAGTCTAATATTAGATCCTCAGTTTGTATTTATATGCCAGGTCTGTTGACGAGTCATCATCCTGCGTCACAGGTTCAAGTCAAAGACGTTTGTCTTTTTGTACGTGTATGTTTGATTTCCAGGTAACGCCGTTCGTCACGTGCATACCCAGAAAACCTTGTGGGCTTTTTTGGCAGCCGGACTGCTGACATGCAGCGGGTTTGTGGTCTGGACCTCCTGAAGTCCATTATCATCTCTTACCATTGTTTCACATCCAGTTGCACATGGGCATTACCTCCTGTCTGTACGCTGACTCGTCAGCACTTCTGACACAAACAGGGCAGTGTCATCAGCGTACGACATGATGTTGCATATGTGTGAGCTGGTTTTGACGACACTAAACCTCCAGGGTCAGGGAGTTCAAAGTCCAGGAACATAACCAAGTGTTGAGGCTAAAGGGGGACAGTTTCTAGATCACATGACTGGACAGAACATTGAGCTAAGATCAATGAGCCGCTTGATGTAGAAGTCTGTGTGACCAGACAACGAGCCCTGTAGCAGACTTTTTGTTTCCAAACTGGTCCAGTGTAGAATATTTTTAACTGGACATGTCACTGCTTTTTTTTTTACAGTTATGAAGAGTTTCATCTGCCTGGCATGGAGTGTTTGAACCTGAAAAACTCTGCAGCTTTAAATAACCCCTCGTGACGCTGAAAATAGACTCAGTGTGACTTTCATTCTTTCTATAAATTTTTCTTTTATTTTTAGTCTTTTGTTGTTATGTCACTGTTTTCTCTTTACCATCTCCTTTATATAATTTTGGTTCCTTTCCTTTGTTATGTCTTCACACTTTTTCCTTTTCCTTCATCTTTAATCCTTTTGCTGTACTGTAATTCAATTTTATTCCATTAAAGAATCAATCAGCACATATTTGAAGAACCTTTTTTTAGGGAATTCACAAATGTACACCTGCTGTCTGAATGCTGACTCGTTGTTTCACTCACTACTGTGTAATTTACAACTTAGATTTTTCATTAAAGGATGACAAACCTTTGGTTTGTTTGCCTTGTTAATCCTAATCAACTGTTAGAGGTTGCGTTGCATTGTGGGTAATGTAGCAGCCAGGTTTTAACGTGGAAGAACAACTGTTTAAAAGACAATATCTCTGGTTCTGCTGAATGCATGTTGGTCCTTTTCTCCCCTAAACTGTCGGTTGTGAGTCTGACAGTGTTTTAGGAGAGTGATGATAAACCAGTGGAGTGCTCTTTCAAAATAAAACTAAGTATACCTTTAATCTGTCATCACCGGTGGCACTTGTTTCCATTTGGAGAGTGGTTCACTTGAAGCCTGACTTTTCCTTTGAGAACATTAAATTTACATTTTATGGACCTTTATGGAGTTGAAATTATTCAAAACAGAAATGAGAAAAACAATAACTTTATTTTGGAGAATTATCCTGTCATGTATGTCATCTCATATCATCGAGTCCTCTTGGAGGGAACAACATGGATGCTAGTGTTTGTATTTAAAGATCTGTCAATCGTTGTGGGAGTGACAGCAGCTTCAAGCCTCGTGATATCATTTTAGAGGTGGACTCTTATACTGATGTCTAGTCATGGTGTGAATCTCTCATCTGAACTGTCCTTTAGAAACATGATTATATATGTGAAATAAAGAGGAGTGACATCAAGATATGAATGAAGAGAGAAAAGAGAAACAAAGGATACAAAAACACAAAAAGGACAGGAGACAGAGAGAAAGGAGAAAGGAGTTCAGTTTGCTTAAGAGTCGGATCTCCTTCACCAGAGGAGGAGAAAACATGGAACAACCATCCCTCCTCCTGCAACTTTCATCATCACTCCATCAATTAAACATGGAAGTGGATTACACTGGAGGAGAGATGAGGAGAAAGGAGAGGACAGAAGGAGAGGATTGAGGATTTAGGAAAGGCAACAAGGTGATGGAGAGGAGGGAGGAGGAGGAAAGACGAGGAGGAGGAGGAGGAGGAGGAGGAGGGAGGGAAAGAGGAGGAGAGCAGGGAGGCTTTTAGCAGACGGCTGTAACCCAGAATAGAAGTTTTCAAAGAGGAAAACCAAACCGAGCTGCTTATCAAACTGGTCCGGTCGATACAGTGTCCTTGTGGAGCTGGATCCCAATTCAGACAGTTTGGAGGCAGGAGAGAGAGAGAGAGAGAGAGAGAGAGAGAGAGAGAGAGAGAGAGAGAGAGAGAGAGAGAGAGAGAGAGAGAGAGAGAGAGAGAGAGAGAGAGAGAGAGAGAGAGAGAGAGAGATGATTAAGACGTTTCTGAATTAAATAAATATTCCACCCTGTATCAGAACACTGGAGCTGAATGATAACTTCACACAAGGCAAGGCAGTATAGAGTACCTGAGCAGGTAGGTATCCTCTTCTTCTTCTTCTTCTTCTTCTTCTTCTTCTTCTTCTTCTTCTTCTTCTTCTTCTTCTTCTTCTTCTTCTTCTTCTTCTTCTCTGATAGGAGGGTTTACCCCTCAGTTAAATTGCCCTTCCTGCTCTCCTCTCTAAACTAATTACCATTGGCTGTCTGTCTCTCCATTAGATATGATTGGCTGGCTCCCCTGTCACAGGTGGGAGATAGGGATCGGTCTGTGTGTTCGATTGGCTGACTCGGCACTAATGGATTCCTATCTGCTCCAATCAGTGAACAGCAGACGACCGTCTCTGTTTGTTTTTCTGCTTTTTGTTGTTTCTCACTTTATCTTTTGTTTTTCTTTAACTTCATCTTCCTCTAAAAGTTCATACTCAAGTACAAGTACAATTCTGAGGTACTTTTAGTTTCTGCTACTTTATACTTCTACTCCACTACTAAATGATGATGTATTATTACAGATCAAACTACCAGCAGTATATAAAATCATTAAATCATTCAAATTAATTTCACCTTTAAAGTGATGAACACATTAATGTATCAATAATTATAATATTATAATACATATATTTTCCTGCATTATGAGTATTTTTACTTTTGGTACTTTAAGTAGATTTTGAATCTGATACTAGATTTTGAGTGCAGGATGTTTTCTCTGTGTAACCTGCAGCAGTACTACTTGTACCTGAGTAAGGATCTTGTACTTGCTCCAGCTCTGGTCCGTGTCTTTGTATCGTGGCTCGGTGCAGGATGACATAATCCTGAACTATGAAATATTTAAAGTTCTGGGAGAGTGGCTCAGAATAACCGGGCTGACCCGGGCCTCCTGGGACCCTCTCCCCCCCACCCCCCACCCTTTGTAAAACCTTTATTTATGACGACAGTTGACTCCGGCTCCTCAGAGGGTCACATGACTTTCTGAGATGCTCATCAGCAGTCTGTTGATCCGATGCATTATTCACTCCATTCAGCCATTTTTGTTTTACTAGTCTAGTCTTGAAAAAGCTTTGAGGGACCGACTGTGGATCACAGGATTTAAAGAGACAGTTTTTTTTTTTTCTCGTAAAGTTGGAGCTCATTTTCCTAACTTTATATACTGCTATTGTTTCAATCTATAATAATACCTCATCATTTATTAGTTGGTTGTATTTTGCTTTAATGATCTGAACCTCTGAGATGTAGAGGAGAAGATGCTCTTTCAATGCCTGAAACCAGAAGACAATGTGGATTTATTTGTTATGTAACTTCTGTCCTTCAGTAACATCACTTCTGTCGTTATTTTAAGCAAAATCTTAGTATTTCACGATCTTTTACTAAACCTAACAGAGTAGCGTTGTTGCCTAAAGCGATGTTTCCTATGTAGATGTAAATTCATTTTGAAAAGAGCAAAAATTGACACGTGTTCCTGAACTTTTTTAGGAAATTTTAAGCAAAATTAGTAACTTTTTGTAAGATATCTAACGAACTGTTGTTTGAGGATAGTTAGAAAATGTTGTGCTCGTACCATGGATTGTATATAAGAAGTGGACGTTGTCGTCATGACGACACCCATTGGTTTGTGGACTGATGTTATGAAGCCTTGTTCTCTATGTTTGGCTTATGGCCGTCACTATGTTGTTGTTTTTATCAACCAGTGAACAGGAAGTGACCATATATGGAGTGAGGAGGAGTGACGTAGAGACGCCGTATACGTCTCTGGTGTGGACCTGTCAATCAGTGTGTAGCCCCGCCCTAAAGCATCCCCTGCTTTATGGTCTGTTTGACTCTAAATGGAGCATCATTTACTAAATGAACATCATGCTGTATTGAAGAAGACTTGAAACTAGAGATTGAGACCATAAACTCATGTTTACAATGTTTACTGAGGGAATAAATCAAGAGAGAAGTAGAGTCATTTTCTCATAGACTTCTATACAACCAGAGGAGTCGCCCCCTGGTGGACAGCAGAGAGAATGCAGCTTTAACACATGAAGCTTTGACTTCACTCTGCAGAACCGTAGGTTGTCTCCTGGCTTGGACAGGCAGAAACCATGCAGCACCAGACCCCAGATAAGGGCGAGTAATGATAATGTGACCTCAGTTTAAATTCTGTCTGTGACTCTGGACCTTCACTGACTCTGATACAGATATCAGCTCTCCTCCTTTTCTCTTGACCTACCGGTGTTCTCTCCTTCTCCTCTTTCCTCTCCTCCATCCTCCCTCCATCCTCCATCTCTCTCCTCTGGCTTTGTGTCAAGCTACCACTCCATGTGTCCTCCTCCTCCTCCTCCTCCTCCTCCTCCTCCTCCTCTCTCCTGCTGCAGGACGGAGACTTGGCTCCGGCTTCTGCAGATAATGACCCCAGAGAAAGAAGGGGGAGGGAGGGAGGAGAAACGGGAGATGGGTAGGGAGATAGAGGAGAGAATGAAAAAGGCAAGAGAGAGGAAGGAAATGAAGGAAACATGTAGAGTGAGGAGGGAACGGAGGAAGGAGGGAGGAAGAGGAAGAGAATATAAACTTTATCCTCCCTCTGTGTCTCTCTGCTAACCAGCTACAAGCCTTCTAATGCTGCCATCCATTATTTAACATTATCATCTCCTCACACACACACACACACACACACACACACACACACACACACACACACACACACACACACACACACACACACACACACACACACACACACAGACACACACACTCTCTCTCTTTCTGGTTTAATCACCTTTCTCTGCAGTCACAACCTCCGACATTTGAAACGTAGCTCTGCGGGTCAAAGAGTCCGTTTTACTGACCTCTGCTGGTTGAACGTGTGCTGCAGCTTCGCTCGAATAAACAATCAATTAAAAAATAAAATGATAATAAACAGATTTATTACACTGTTCCTTTCCTGAGGATAAACTTTACAGAAGGTGGAAGAGAAGCAAACAGAGTATCCTTGAGAAACAGAATAGAGTTGTTATGCATTAAAAACATCATTTTTATTTTACAAAAATATCACGTTCTTCTTTTAAATCATTTTCTTATTTGTTTAAGACAGTTTTTTGGCTGGTTTATGTGATGCTACCTGGAGGATTTTTTTATTTTTGTTTTGTTTGAAATGTTACATCTCAGGCCTATTTTGTGTGATCCATTTGTGATAACTGTAGGACACGACGGTAGTTTATGTTTTACAAACTTATAATTTCATTAAGATCCTTTAAAAGGTCAATATTATTAAAGAGGGATCTGTATGTTTGATAAAAATAGTTGTGAGGACTCACTGATTTCAGTAAAAGATGAATTTATGGATCAGCAGGAATTGAAACGTGTCGCACACTATCTTAAGATAATGTTTAAAAACAATAACAATATTTAAATTGTCGGACACGACAGAGTCATTTGTTCTGATGGATGATGGCTCTTCATGACAAACAGGAAGTGTGTTGTAGAAAGAGTCAATAAGATGCAGCTTCACATTTTTATTTATGTAGTTGTATTGTGTTGGATTGTAAATGTGCTATCGCCTTTTTAACATAATTAATTACATTATTGTCTGTAATAACATGCATTTATCATGTGATAAACATCATGAAAGGTAATAACTTTATACTTTATTATATTTATTATGTTTGTTCTGAACATTTTCATTGAAGGCAGATTATTAAATTATGAGTATTTATGAAATGTTGGTGTAAAACATTATATACAGTTCTTATCAGTTTCTTTATGAAGTCTGGTTAGTTTTTTCTTCAAGTGTGAGTGTGAGTGTGTGTGTGTGTGTGTGTGTGTGTGTGTGTGTGTGTGTGTGTGTGTGTGTGTGTGTGTGTGAGTGTGTGTGTGTGAGTGTGTGTGTGTGTGTGTGTGTGTGTGTGTGTGTGTGTGTGTGTGTGTGTGTGTGTGTGTGTGTGTGTGTGTGTGTGTGTGTGGTGTGTGTGTGCGCAGTCAGACTCTTCAGGTCAGTGAATAAGATCAATCAATGAAGTTGTGGTCTTTGTCTGAATGGGTTAAATATGTTCATGCTTCGTTGTGACGTAGTGAATATATGTACTGTACTATAACGAGTGTATATATATGTGTGTACTGTGTATACAGTATGTAGTAACTCTACATACATGTGTGGGGGTTTTGTGAGTAGGTTGAACAGCCTTCATGCTTTATGTTTGTGTGTGTGTGTGTGTGTGTGTGTGCTGAATGCCTGCAGGGAGATCAGGCCAGTGATTGGTTGATCTATGACCTTCTTTTCTTCTTCTACCTTTATTTTTGTGCAGCTGCACAGGAGGAAGGTGGTTTAAAACCTCAGATAAAACATTCACATTGATTTCACACAAATCACAGCATTCCACGTTTTGTAGACTTTAACGTGAATTTCATCACACACAGCTCTAAAACACACACACACACACACACACACACACACACACACACACACACACACACACACACACACACACACACACACACACACAGAGCAGAAGCAGCATCCTAGCTAATTTACGGTCCATTAAAGGTGCATTGAGTGTAATGTTTGGCTGTAGACTCAAGGCTGCTGCAGATTTACTGCTGCTCTCTGATGGAAGAAACACACACACCTGCGCGTGTGTGTGTGTGTGTGTGTGTGTGTGTGTGTGTGTGTGTGTGTGTGTGTGTGTGTGTGTGTGTGTGTGTGTGTGTGTGTGTGTGTGTTAGTCCATTATTGGAAGTTCAAGGTTATAAATGAAGACCTTGCCTTTGAAGTTGCATGATGTTGTGCAGGTGTTTCTGTTTGTGAAATAAGTCTTTTTACCCATTTGATTAATTTTAAATTGGACATTTTGTAAAACGGCCTTATGTTTCCTCCTTGTGCATCCTGTACAGAAACAGGTTCAGGACACATTTAGCTTAGCTTAGCTTAGCTTAGCACAAAGACTAGAAGCAGGTAAGCTGCTAGCTTAGCTACATCTGATCAGAAAAAAACCATCTAACTGTATCTTAAAAGAAGCTGATCACTAATCCATCTTTTACTAATTGTTAGTGTACGAGGAAACTATCCAGCACTCATCGTACAGTTGATGTCCTTTTACCATGAAATCAGTGTGTAGCCCCGCCCTAAAGCATCCCCTGCTTTATGGTCTGTTTGACTCTAAATGGAGCATCATTTACTAAATGAACATCATGCTGTATTGAAGAAGACTTGAAACTAGAGATTGAGACCATAAACTCATGTTTACAATGTTTACTGAGGGAATAAATCAAGAGAGAAGTAGAGTCATTTTCTCATAGACTTCTATACAACCAGAGGAGTCGCCCCCTGGTGGACAGGAGAGAGAATGCAGCTTTAACACATGAAGCAGTGACTTCACGTTTCAGAACCAGAGGTTGCCGCCTGTTTGGGTAAAACCCTTATGGGGCCCACATGGGATTATTGTGGGTAATACTGCCCACAGTAACCCAGCACCTTCCCACACGGACGGGTTTTCAAGGAAATGAGAAATGTTTGAATGAAATCCTATCTGAAACCCTCAGTGAGCGTCAATGAACAAAGAATTTGGGCAGCTCAGCTAGTTTCTAGCCCACAGGCGGATGATAATGATGGTGTTCATCAGGTGGTGTTACCTGATGAATATAACAGCAGTAGTCATTCTCCAAAAGTCACTATGGAACCTAACAACCTATGAATCACAGGCTCCATAAACCCGAGGCTAATGAGGCTGATATTCCAGCTGTACTGTGAGTTAACAGATGCTCCGGTCGGCTGTCTGCCCATCACAGCTCCGTTCATTTACATTTTATGTCTACATTTACATTCTGAGTCGTACTCGCGGTGCTCGGTGGCTGTCAGCCGCTCGGTGGCTGCCTCTCCGTCTTCTCATACGGCTCCAGGAGATGGGAGGTTTATGGTTTTGTCCTTCATTTGTTTTTGGCAGGTTATTGTCCTCATCTATTATTTTGCATTCATTTGCATATTATATATTCACAATATGGAACTTCCGAGTCGGCTGCCGTTGACATTTTCTCAGACTAACAAGAGTCAAACTTTCGGAGGTGATTTAGTAGCTATTGATAGCTATTAAACTGAATTTTTAGCTAACTGAAGCTGAGCTGTTTTGTCTGCTAATCTGACAAATTAGTTACCTAACACAACCGTTTTAGCTGCACTGACCCCAAAGCTAACTTTAAACAAAGGTTTTAAACTGCTAAACTGACGCGTTAGCAAATCTGAACCTTACTGTTTTAGCTGCTGAGTAGACTAGCTAGCCTAACTCTTTAGAAAGAAATCAACTATTTAGTCATCAAACTGACCCGCCAACTAAACTGAATCATGTTTTATCTATAGCCATGTTTTATCTATATGTATCCATCCCCAACTGTTATAACTTTTAGCTGCTAAACTGACTTATTGTAGCTTACTCGAACCAAGGTTATTTAGCTGCTAAACTGACCAGTTAGCTAATCTGAACCTGTTTTAGCTGCAAAATAGATCTGTTAGCTAACATGGTTTATGAAAAAATACTCAACTGTTTAGTCATCAAACTCACCATGTAGCTCAAGTGAATAAAACAGTTTTAGCTAAACTGATTCATCACACCTGAAATGAACTGCTGTACCAGCTTCTAGCTAGATTTTTAAGATGCTAAACTGACTTACTGAAGCTAACTTAAACACATTATTAGCTGCTAAGCTGACCTGTTAACTAACCTTTTTAACTCTTAATAGATCTGTTAGCTACCCATTTGCTTACCTGTAATCAACTGTTTCAGTCGTCAAACTGACCCATTAGCTAAACTGAACCAAACTGTTGTAGCAGACATGTTTGCTAAACTGGACCGAGGTCTTTATTAGCTGCTAACCTAGCGTGACCATATTTCACCATCAGGAGTGGGGACAATTATTTCAGCACTAAGCACACATAAGAAATGAACCATGAACAACTTTAGCAGATAAACCGGGATGTCTCTTCATTGGATGCGAACCTGACCCATTAGCTAACATGAACTGAACTGTGTTAGCTGCTAAAGTTACCTGTTAGCTATAATCTCAACAAAAAATGACCTGTTATTGTACCTGTAATTTTAATGAAACAAAATGGACCTCTAACTCCTTTAGTTGTGATGACCCAAAGGTTCAAATTAATCAAAGTGTTGCTACCTGACTGCATTATAAGCTAACCTGAATGAAACTGCTACGTTAGCTAGCATTAAACAGACAGCTTTAGCTCAAAAACTGGACTGATTTGAACCAAATTGTTACTTTACAGAGTTTTTTTCTTTTATGACAAAAATCTGAAAATGTCACTTCCAATTTATCTCACTACTTTATTTTGTTTTGTAAACTGGAAACTAAATATTCTCAGAGTTCATGCCCGCAAAACAAATTTGGTGTAACAATTCTTGCTCATCTTTATAGTCTAGAGAAGAAAAGTCTGAATAACTGAGAAGAGTTAGTAGAGAGGTGATAGTGAAATGTGAGTGAAGATGTAGGTCCGGTTGATGTTCAGGGTGGATTCAGTCAGTGATCCGGCTCAGATTCATCCCGGCTGTTTGGCCTCAGTCTGATGTCTCCGTCGATTCTTCTGAGTGCTTTTGCCAACAATTACAGATTACCTCTGTTCCACTCGGCCCTCTCTGTTATCACATTGATCTGCTCCCAGCTGCCAATATCTCTTCCCGTTGAGGACGCTGGAGGTCCAGTAAAACTGACCCGAGTCCTTTATCACACTGAGCTCCAACACACTTATTCAGCAAATTACTGTCAAACATTCACTCTCTCAGGCATCGTAACACAGTTAATTAAAACTAAAACTAAAAGGGGACAGTTATGTTTTATCACACTGGTGGTTTTGCATGTTTTAGCCCATTAACTGCACATCACTTTAAGGGATGAAAGTAAGAAATTACATTTTACTTTTGGTCAATCAAAGCCTTTTTTGTGTTCTTGCACTTTTCTTTGAGTAATTATAATTATCGTACAAAAAATGTGGACATATTTACCTCACCCGTTGGGTTGTGGAATGATGTTTTGATGACTTGAGTTCAGCGTTTTGGTCGTCCCCATCTTGTTTTTTGCAACCACTGTACATGAAGTGACCATATATGGACTGAGCAGGAGTGACGTAGAGACGCCGTATACGTCTCTGGTGTGGACCTGTCAATCAGTGTGTAGCCCCGCCCTAAAGCATCCCCTGCTTTATGGTCTGTTTGACTCTAAATGGAGCATCATTTAATAACACATGAAGCTTTGACTTCACTCTTAAGAACTGGAGGTTGATGCCTGGTAAAAACAAAAGAAAAATGAAAGTCATGATAAACTGTGTGAGAATGTTACCAAGCAGAGATCGTCAGCGGTTGTGTATACTCATACAAATTTAAAAACAAACAAGAACTTTTATTCTTTAAAGCTTTTGTAAAGTATTTCAACCTTTAGATTTATTCCGCTGTAACAGGATTACACAGAGGACCAGGACAAAGACAGAGTCAAAACAGCCTTTACCAAGGTCTTCAATAAAGCAAAGTCAAAGTTATACAAACAAGACAGTAAATCAAGCTCAGTCAAGAGACAAATTAAATCTAAACTATCTTCTCCGGGCCGACAGTCGACTTACTGGTTTCCACTATAACCAACCCCTGGAGGTATTGGGGAGAAGAGACTCCTCTCAGCATCTCACCAGATCAGCTTCCCTTAGTGTCTTTTGTTCACCTCCCTTGATGATGAGATCACCTCCAGGTGTGTCTCTTCCCACACCTGATCCCTACGCTCTGCTCTCAGAGTGGGCGGAGCCTTCTGGCTGGAATGGAGGTGCCTCCATTTACCCCCATTTATATATACATATATATATATATGTATATATAAAAAAATATATATATTTATATATATATATATGGTCACATTTCTTTTCAATTATACATAACATGGGAGGCAATGGTCCCCATTTGAATTCTCCCCCCACAGAAAGAAGTGATGATTATTTTTTTATCTATTAATCTGTCAATTATTTTCTCAATTTCTCAATTAATCATTTGATTTAGAAAATGTCAGTTGCTGCTGCTGCTGCTGGTGGTTTATATGAAAACATGTTGTTTCTGGTGTTTTGTTGATGTTGGGATCCAGTGAACAGTCGAGGGTTCAGTGCCTTGCTCAAAGGTGCAGAGAATAAAATATAGGTCGTTCAGCTTGCAGAAAAAAAACAGTTTCTTTCATTTAATTCAGAGTAGAAATGTAAATATAAAATGTAAAGTGAAGTTTTGGAGGATTTGGTCAAAACTAAAAAACAAATCCATCGCAGAGAATAATCCCTATCACTTTAAATGTAATGCATAATAATTCAAAAAACATTTTAAAAGTGTTAATTTCTTAAAACAAGAACTACAACAGTCTGCTTTAAATGACAGATTCATTATAAAACACATGTTCACAGGGCGATGCTGGACAACTCTGAAATGACTGTAGCTTCAAAAGGAAAAAAAAGAAAGTAAATGACCTCTCAGATATTCAGATATGAGTATTAACGCAGCAGATGGGGGCGTGGCCTTTTTTCAGAATGACTCAGACATAATCCTCTGCAGCAGGTAAAGCAGCACTTCATTACCTTCATATCTGATCTACTGTACAGCCCGACAAGATTTGCATATTTGAATATAGAGAGTTTAATTCCACAGTGAGACAGACACTAGACGAGAAAGATGGAAAAGGAATAATTTAATCTCTATGAAGTTAAAACAGTTCATATTCTGCAGGCAAAACAATACTTAATAACTCAGATTTAAGATCTTCTTGTTATGCTTTTCCTTTCCAGATAAAACCACGTATCTCCAGATGTGTTGGTGTTGAATGTTTGTGATCAACTGAAAGATGAAGTGGTTCTGTGTGTTAAGAAAATCCTTCTCATTTTACTGCACTATCAATACTTTTATTTAACTACTTTTACTACATCTATATCTATGTATTTTTAGGTAGGTATTAGTACTTTTACTGCAGGAAAGGATCCACTGTATAAATAATAATATGTTTAAAATATGTTCTGAATGTAATGTGACTATAAAGGACACACGTCTGAGTGTTGTAGTGTGAACATTAAGCGTTATGATCAGCTGCAGTGGAACATTAAACAAGCTTCACAATCACAGCTGACGGTGGAGATGTAACTGTTGAGTGTTTCCTGCAGTGAAACGTGGATCATCAGCTGTGAAGTGTTTCCTCCTCTCACACAATCCGTCCTGGCATCTCGCCCACTCTCTAATCTCCTCCTCCTCCTCCTCCTCCTCCTCCTCCTCCTCCTCCTCCTCCTCTTCCTCGTCTCACTACCTGTGATTAATGGATCAGTACGATGAGAGGTGAAGGCCGCTTGAGGCAACAACCGGCAACCTGTGTGTGTGTGTGTGTGTGTGTGTGTGTGTGTGTGTGTGTGTGTGTGTGTGTGTGTGTGTGTGTGTGTGTGTGTGTGTGTGTGTGTGTGTGTGTGTGTGTGTGTGCACTAACAGCCAGAAACGTATCGTAACGCATTAACGATTACTATCTATCTATCTGTTTGTTTGTCTGTATTTCTGTCTTCCCATCTGTGGTTCTGTCTGTCTGTCTGTCTGTCTGTCTCTCTCTCTGTCTCTCTGTCTCTGTCTGTCTGTCTGTCTGTCTGTCTGTCTGTCTGTCTGTCTGTCTGTCTGTCTGTCTCCTTGTTTTATCTGTATTTCTTCTGTAGTTCTGTTAAAGTTCCAACTGAAGCAAATTAGTAAAACATGAACTTCACGAAAAAACTTTTGAGCTCGTTATTTCTTCAATCAGCTGTTTTAACATCAGAGATGTGACGTTGAAGAACAACTTAAAGCTTCCTAAAATGACTACTACCCGAAGTCAATAAGTGTGTTTCTCCCTGTTTTTATGCTACTTTTCGAATTTGTGCATCAAAAAATCCTGAATAGGGAAAAACAATTTAGATGTTGCAAAACAAAAGTTGTTCTTGTTGCCTTTGGATAAAAACAGCAGATGGAAACAGACTTTACAGACTCTCAGGAACGCTCATGTCTGAATACGCTGAATTAAATGACTAAATGAAGATAAATTAGGATTGGAATTGTCAGCTTGATTGTGGGCCTGTAAATATAAATATAAATATAATTATAGTTAACCTAGCTAAACCTGTTTTGTAATGACAGGAGGAGCTGCTGCTGAGTTTTCTTTCGTGGGCAACAATAACAAATGTGTCGAGCAGAAAGCTTTGGTCAACCCATTGACCGACGATGTGACGGTGTTTCCTCCCTGCAGGTACGGCGACATGGTTCCCAACACCATCGCTGGGAAGATCTTCGGCTCCATCTGCTCCCTCAGCGGCGTTCTGGTGATCGCTCTGCCGGTACCCGTCATAGTGTCCAACTTCAGCCGGATCTACCACCAGAACCAGAGAGCGGACAAGATGAGAGCGCAGCAGGTCAGTGAAACAGGACATCCACGGACTTTGAGTCTCTTCTGGCTGATTCTACGTCAGGATTTAACTTTGTTCGGTGTCATCAGCTGTTATCAAACTGTTACTTACCTTATTAAATGAACTTATTAAAATGACTTATATAAGTCTCAAGTATCAACACATCAACAACACACTGGCTCTGCTAGCTGTTAAAGCTACAGTTAGCATGATAACATACAAAGTTTTTCTATGTTAGCATGCAAAATATATACTTATTGATTTGATTGAAAATTTTACTTAAAAAGTCTAAGCAACCTTTTAAAAAAACTTTAAAGAAAATATCAGTATTTATACATAATAAATATTTGAAATATTAGAAATAATACTAAAAATGAATACTTATATATCAAGGACAATAAGATTTAAAATTCAACATTTCATTAAAAGCATTAAAAGTGTGTTTCACAGTATTTGGTTTAGGAAACATAAATGTCACAAAGCACATCCTTTCAGAAATATGAAATATATTATTTATGATTATGATATTTCCTTAAAACAAATCAGAATCAGAAATGGTTTATTGCAAAGTACATTAAACATATAAGGAATTTGGCTAGGTGATTGTAGTAAAAGAAAATAAAAAATAGAAAATATGAAAATGTACATTAAAATATTGTAAACAAACAAGTAAGACTATGTTAAAACAAGTATGTTACAGTAGTTTCACAGTATTTTTATTGTTAGCAGATTAAAACCCATGATAACTAAAGAATGTCATTACAACACATATCTTTAAATTTAATATACTATGCATATTTTTATTATTATAAATCATTTTAAAATCAAATATTTATCAGCTACGCAGAATCTGAGAGACTTTTTCTACTGTACATTTTAATCTTCTTGCTTACTTGTAAGTTACATTTTCATTCAGAGATCCTGTTTTCATAAAACCTGAGATCCTCTGCTAACATTTCACTGGTTACACCTTTACAGGAAAAAACTGTCTGACGGCTTCACTTTAACCTTAATGCTCCTGTACACTGTGTGTGTGTGTGTGTGTGTGTGTGTGTGTGTGTGTGTGTGTGTGTGTGTGTGTGTGTGTGTGTGTGTGTGTGTGTGTGTGTGTGTGTGTGTGTGTGTGCGTGATGTGCTGACGGTGCTGTTTTTCCTGTGTGTGTTTTTGTCCGACAGAAAGTGCGCATGGCTCGGATCCGCATGGCGAAGAAAGGAGCAGCCAACGCCTTCCTCCAGTACAAAGAAGACCGAAACCTCGGGGTGAGACACACACACACACACACACACACACACACACACACACACACACACACACACACACACACACACACACACACTGAACACTGACAGTCGATAGTTTCTCACTATCGAGCAGGAAGAGTGGATTACAGTCCAGATAACTCAGACAGTGATGGAGAGAGAGAGAGAACGGATAGAGAGGAAGACATGAAGATATAACTTATATATCTGGAGGTGGACTGTTTGAAATGTTTTTAATAGTTTGGTTTGCTCTGGTGTCTCAATGAGTGGATCAGCTGCATTAAAGTAAACACAGGAAGCCCTGATAAATCAACAGGTATATGTACTTAGCTTCAAGTTAAGGTCGGGCCTTGGTTCAACAGCGAGCATCTGTTGGTGTCACTCATCAGCATCCCAGAATGCAAAGCGCTGCTGTGCAGAGTTCCCTGTGTAGTTTGGTCGGATCGAGGTCTGATGGCGGTCCCACCTCAACCCAACCCTCCAGGATTCATTGGTACACCACACAGAAACCACTTCCTCCAGACGCTCTCTGTCAGGCTGTTTTGTTCCAAGTCTGAATCATCCGGGCTAAACCACGACGGTTGTACGCCAAAATAAGGAAGTCCTGAAACGATAAATGGGATGTTTTCCAAATAACAGCCGTCCAACATCCTCAGAGTGATGCACAGTTGGTCTTCACTTTAGGACTAGATGTAAAAGCATCTAATCCAATTTATTAACTTGAGAAAGTGTGGAAAAGATGAGGTAGAAGCCAACAACAAAAACAACAAAGGTGCAGACCCAGAGAGACAGAGAGAGAGAGACAGAGAGACAGAGAGACAGAGAGAGACAGAGAGACAGACAGAGAGAGAGACTGAGAGAGACAGAGAGAGAGAGAGAGAGACAGAGAGAGAGACACACAGAGAGAGACAGAGAGAGAGACAGAGAGAGACAGAGAGAGAGACAGAGAGAGACAGAGAGAGAGACAGAGAGAGAGAGACAGAGAGACAGACAGATAAGGAGCTGCTGGCTCAGCAGTTTAAGTTCCATCAGAGAAGCTTTTTACAAACAGCAACTTGGCAACACAACAATGAAACAAGGTTAGCTCCATTAGCACTGACACAGACAGACAGACAGACAGACAGACAGACAGACAGACAGACAGACAGACAGACAGACAGACAGACAGACAGACAGACAGACAGACAGGGAGACTGAGAGACAGACAGACAGAGACAGATGGACAGAGAGAGAGAGACAGACAGACAGACAGACAGACAGACAGACAGACAGATGGACAGACAGATGGACAGACAGATGGACAGATACAAACAGACTCAAACAGCGGTCTCCTGGGTGAAGGTCCTGTGTTTAGTTAGTGTAAAACAGAGAATCAGAATCACCATGTAGTCTGGAACAGAGACACAGCAGTAATCTGGTTTACCTCAGAGTTTACCAGGTGGAACCAGTTTGGTTGATATTTCCATGAAGGCAACAGGTAACAAGGTAACAACGTGGCCTTTAACAAAAACAATGTTATGTTGCTTTTTACGTGAACCAACCGTGAAGTTTCCTTAACCAGCGGTAAAGCGTCTGCAGGGATCTGTGCTGAAGTGTTGAATAGCCTGAGGATAAACTGGAGGTTAATGTTCAGCTGAACTCTGTGAACATCTCTGAACATCTGAGGAGCTTTACTCTCATCTCTCACATTCATCGTGTTTTTAGATTACAGCCAGAGGATGAAACATTTACTGGGTTTCAATGTTTTATCAGTAAAGAGGATTTAAGCTTCAGGTAGAGAGTGGATGGATCTCTCACACACACACACACACACACACACACACACACACACACACACACACACACACACACACACACACACACACACACACACACACACACACACACACACACTGATATTGTTGAGTCTTAATCCCTCTCAGAGCTCAGGGAGAAAGTGGAATGTTGGATTTAAAGAGGGCATAATGAGGGTGAAGAGGAAGAGAGAGGAGGAAGAGTAGGAGAACGGAGAAGGAGGAGGATCAGTTTCCTCTTTATGATCTAACAAATCATCTTTTTATTTATTTTATATCCTGAGAGTTTGTTCTGAAACATCACAGATGGAAACATGGAGAGGAAGAAGAAATATTAAGAAAGAGATAAGATAAGATAAGATCAAATAAAATAATCCTTTATTAGTCCCGCAGCAGGGAAGTTTGCAAAATATGTGCAATCCACTGTACAACACCACAATTATTCTATCTGTATATATAATGTTTTAGTTATTGGGGATTTTTAACTTTCTTATTTACTTATTTATAATACTTGTTTGCACTGTCCTCTCTGCTGCTGTAATCCTGCACATTTCCCTGCTGCGGGACTAATAAAGGATTATCTTATTTTATCTTATTTTATATTATTTTAGGATTACAGCAGCAGAGAGGATAGTGCAAACAAGAGACATCAGTAAAAAAACACAAGATCAAACAAGTATTATAAATAAGTAAATAAGTAATAAAACAGTAAAGAATAATAAATCAGAAGAAAAAAATGTTACAAATCCACAAGATTAGTTTGCTGGTGTGAAAAAGTGAGAGATGGAGGAGATCAGATTAAACAACAGAAGAGAGGCTTAAAGATTATTATACATTGACCGTCCTTCAAGGATCTCCTTTATTTATCCTTTAGTTCTGTCTCTAATTAATATAAAATAATGAAGACTTTCTTGACTACGTTTACCAAATTAAAAAAATTGTTAATAAGGAATATAAGGAAGGGGTTAATCCTCCAGGGAGAAAGAATGGGATCAAGACAATGTGACCGACAGTGGTTGAGTCTCATGTCCAAAACTACGGCATGAATCAGAAATGGAGGAAAAACTTCTATCTGTCTGTGTTCGGAAAAGTTTGGGTTTCGCATTCGGTACTTCAATGTTCATTTTTATGCAGATGACACAATTTGATATGTCCCTACTGTCATCTTCTGTGTGCCTTTGCTGTTTTACATTCATCACTTCCTAATCATAGGCTTGTTTTAAATGCAGATAACATCCACCAGAGTCTCTGACTTTACTGTCATGGTTCTGAGAACTCTTCATCATAGAGTCATACAAATACTGAGGAATCAGTTATTCTAGATTCACATTAACATTTGGTTTAAACATTTTAAATAAAATGTGGCTTCCTGTGAAGGATTGAAGCTGCTTGTCTTTTCTTAAAACTTTTGTTCTTTCTTATGAATGTTTCCACTCAATCAAGAAGACGTTTTGACTAAAATGACTCATGTCTCATGTACTCATCACCGTATCACAAGTTTGGCTGGACTTCCTTACTTACTAAATATCTCATGATATTTATTTAAATCTCTACTTGTAACGACACGATCCAATGACATCATAACCTTAAATGTTCTCACACCAAAATGTAAAACTTTTGTGATGATTTAAGTAGGTCTTTTTAAAATGTGTTTCCTCTGCTGTCTGCTGATGAAACAATAAGGTTGTAAGTGATTTTTTTTACAACTAGTTGTGTAAATTTGTATTTTGTTTTGTTTTTTGTGTTCAGGACCGAGACAGTGACAGCACGGCTCTGTGTGTGAAGAACAGATCAGCGTTCGAGCATCAACACAACCACCTTCTTCACTGTCTGGAGAAGACGACGGTGAGGATCCACACAGCAGCCGCTCAGACACGATCACCGATCACATCACGTTCAGACTGACCTGAAGTTTAGATCTGCTTTTAGACACTAGTGGAGTTTAAAATACCTTCAGCGTGTCTTTATCTTTGGAGGCAGCCTCGATATAAACTCAGGGTTTCACTGGATTTAACTTGATTACTTACTTTCATGTTGATATTGAAAGAAAAACAATCTCATTAAAAGTCATTTTTAGAATCACATGATCTTCCTCTTCCTCTGGTTTGTCTTAGAAATGTACATTTTGAAATGTACATTTTACTAAATCTTCTCATCCACGTAGTCAGAAGTTGAAAGCAAAACCTTTAAAGCTTCTTCTGATGCTTCAATTCAACTTTTCAAGATCCAGTTATTCTCAGTTCCTCAGCCAACATGGACGACCGTCACTGAAGTTCTAGTTGTGTGTCGGTCTGTTCTCCCGTCTGACCCCCCCTCCTCTCGTCACAGAACCACGAGTTCACCAACGAGATGAACTACAGCGAGCTGTGTATGACGGAGTCGGTGGGCTACAGGACCAGTCGCAGCACTTCCCTGTCCAGCCAGCAGGGGGCGCAGAACAACTCCACCGGCTGCTGCCCCCGCCGGGCCAGGAGGAGAGCCGCCATGCGCCTGGCCAACTCCACGGTGTCCGTCAGCCGGGGGAGCGTCCAGGAGCTGGACACCCTGCACATCAAGTCCACCTCCATAACTCCACAAACGTACATGAAGATACACAACTGAACACAAACACACAACTGTGCTGAAGATACACAAATAAAGCACGATGCACACAATAAACCGTTCAGATAGAATTATGTTCTGAGATTATAAATGAACATTATTGATGCACACCATATTTTACTGCAGACAATGTAAAAGTTATTTTACCATTGAAAACACACTGTTCTTTCAGATAACTTAGACTTAAAATGACTTACTTTATTATGACTGAGCTGTTTCTATAGTCTGTTTTTGTTTCTACAGCAGCCAATGAGCTGACTTTAGCTGTAAGCTTGTTAGTAGTACACGAAGTAGTTCTATCTAAGCCTCAGGATGAGCACTTTTCATTTTAACGCAGACTTTCCTTCAGTTTCTGACATCCAGGAAGAACGATCAAGACACTGTTTTCCAAAAACTGTTTTATCGTGTTTTGAAAAATGCTTAATAATGCTCGATTATATTTCACTGCATTATCATATTTGTATTCCTTTCAAAGAATAGAGAGAATTCACGGTGTTTGTTGCCTCTTTTCAAGGTTTTATTGGTTCTTCATATAAAATAAAACATTCTTTGTCTGTATTGTGTGTTTGTTTCTGTCCTCAGTCGTTCCAGTCTGAACGCCCAGATGAGTGACCTGAAGCTGAACTGCGGGGATCAAGATTTCACCGCCGCCATCATCAGCATTCCAACGCCGCCTGCCAACACGCCCGACGAGAGCCTGCCGCCATCGCACGCCCCCATCCCCGGCATCCTGCGCAACAGCCAGGCCACCGCCTACACCCACGACACCTTCAAAATCTCCTCCTTATAACCTCCGACCTCGCCCACGACACCCCCCCCCCACCCCCACCCGGCCACCCACCCTGCCGTCTCGCCAGCCAACCTCCCCCATGAGCTCTGAACCTCCTTAGAAGCCTCGGCTAGCTCAGATCTCGGGGGACAAACACTACTCAGATTGATTCTTTGAGAACCGCTCATAGCTTACACTTCCTCTCACTATTTTGTGGATTATTGGAGACACAATGGACCAAATGGCTTTCCATACCAGGAGATATGGAATCAAGCAAAAATCAAAGGCAAGGTATTTGAAAAACAATAATTGTTCTCCAGAAGAACCCCCTTCCATTCATTTTACCCCAACACGCACTTTTGGGACGGTTCATCTAATGTAAACGATGCCAAGACAAAAAAACAAAAAAACATCAAACCCCCTGAAACCAACCTGTCAGCTGGTTTCAGGGGGTCAGTTTTGCATCACTACGGGTAACAAATGGCTACAAGACAATGGCTTATATTTCAGTCTAAACCTGCCGTGAAAGGACTGAGAAGTTGAGTTGTTGGTCTTGACCGTGAATCTTTTGACAGCTAGAGGATTCAAACTGTTTCAGAGTCAAACTCATCTGTGATTGGATAAAGACGAGACAGAGACGATCTGTAGTAACCAAGCAACCCTGAGCAGCTTCTAACTTATTGAATTCTTTGGATGTTGGTTGTTGTGGGGAAACAGGTGACGTTCATCAGGATAATATAGCTCCACAATGATACTTGCAGTTTGGTGATTTGGCTCCAGATTGCCGTGAAAACGCTGCTCAGCTGAATGAAGTGTTGGACCACTTATGCCTGAAATGTAAAGGTTGTAGGTTTAAAGATGACTCAGAAGAGGATGAAAGTCTGTATGGATGATGTCTACACTGGCTCTGATTCAGCAGCTTCAGCTCACATTTTAAGGAACAAACAGGAAATCATGAGTGAGAACTCTTCAGAATGTGGATGTAAGAGGTGAAACAGCATGATCATCTTAGAAGGATGATCCAGACGCTGCTGAAACGCATGAATACGAACCGAACTCTCCTGGGTTTAACTGATCTAAGCTGAGCCTGAATACTGTTCACACAAACTACACTGAGCTGATCTTTGAGGAGCTGAACTGGACTCAAAGGACCTACCTGGTTTTCTTAATGGGACTGCAGAGAGGAAAGGGTTAACTGAGGGATTCTGGATCAATCTGGTCTGATGTGGACTTGTCTGGTCTGGCTGTAGCTCAGAAGTGTTTGTCAGTGTGACACTGACGTCCAGACTAAGAACGAAAGCCTTTTACTTTTCAAAATATGCAACATTACAACAAGCAGGAAAATAGCATCAACATGAAGAGAATAATAATAATAACAATAATAATATGTGTGTTATAAAAGTACAGTCATTATTGCAGGGAACATTATGTAAAGCAACTAAGATATTCATTTGTTCTGTGATCTTTTCAGTGAGAGAGAGAACACAACAGGTATTCTGCAATAGATCTGAATGGGAAAGAGAAATGCAACGCCACGTTTAAATTTGTCCCGCTGACGTGCACTCTGGGAAAAAAGGTTTGTTCTAAACACGTTCATGAAGTTACTTCAGTCTTATTTATCTAAAACATCAGTACCATCTTATAACTCTCTTGCTTATAGCTGATAATATGCAAAAAGATGATATCTAATCTTGTGCACACTAAAGATTATACTACCTAGTAGAATTATGTTAGTATTAGCACAATATGACTGAAACTTCAAACAACTTAAACAAGTTCCAACAAACAAGAACCAACACGGATCAGTTGGAATAAAACCAACGTAGGCTAAGTTGAAATTTTTCCTTTTTATATCGTTAGCCTCAACATATGAATGGAAGGATAATATTAAAAGGAAAGTGGTATCAATAAGATAAAGAAGCAGCAAAGTCTGCTCCTTCATTGTAGCATCAGCTCCTCAGTGGGTTTTTCTCTTGCAGCGTTTCTTCCATCAGTCTTTCTGATAAAGATTTCCGTCCAAATTCTGAGATAAATCAATGCTGGACTGGACTGAACACCGACCACCCCCTTTACGCAAAATGAAACAGAAAAATGTATTTTGTAAGCTGGAGCTACCATAACGCTATGAATATGTTAGCTGAGTCTTTTGCATGAAGCTCAAACATCCAAATTTGCACCATTACCCGACCAGGCAGATACTCAAAATGACCAGAAAGAAACATAAAACAAAAGGTACGAAGGGACAAAATAGACTACAAAGAGATAAAATAGACTACGAACAGACACAGAAATACTACAAAGAGACACAAAATGACCAGAAACTGACTCAAAAAGACGACAAGAAGACATAACATGAATGCAAATAGAGGTGAAATGACTACAAAAAACATAAAAAGACTACAATATACTTTCTCCTGATATGTAGGAGAGGTGGTGGAGCCCATTGTCTCATTATAGCTAAGTTTGCTTTTGGTGATTTGCAGGTGAAAGTATGTCTAAATAAGATTTCTATTCGAACTTGATGTAGAACAATAAGAACGTTTCTTTAGATTTGAACCTTTATTTAATGGGATGTCGATGTTATCAAGACCAAACATCTTCTCCGATACATTTTGGCCACAGCAGTTAAAAAGTCCCTCCATAAATGAAAGAGTTATTGGGATCATCACTGTGTTCCCAGTGCATTCATGTGTGTCTCTTCATATAAACATACTGAGAGATTATTTCATCTTTACACTCCAAATTACAAAAGAATGAAGGGAGAAGGACGTTTTCAGAGGCAGTTTGAAATATTAAAATCTGTTCAGCCACTGAGGAGATATAAATGTCAAGAGTCAAGAAAACTCTGAGGTTGTATTGAGGAAAGAGAACATCAGTAGACTATAAACTGAGTGTGATTGCAACTCATCGACCCGCGGAGACACCGAACATTAGTCCTGGAGAACAGCCGAGAACATAAAACCGTTCTAAAGGTCTCCTTAAGAGGATGTTCAGCCGGAACATAAAAACGCTCCAGTTATATTTAAGAGTGAGGTGATGCTGCAGAGACGGTGGATTCTTTTTATTTCAGATTCATCGAGAGAGCACGTTCAAAAACGATGTCAGACTGATGGAAGACACCTGAGGAAACAGTAGAGCAGAAGCTCTTCTCTCTTTCTAGACGGATTCCCACAGGTACATAGTGTCAGTACAGCTGTGTTGATTATGATATATCTTTAAAAACCTTTCTCTTGAAGAGTGCACGCCGTCGGCCACGCTGACTTTTATCTGCGAGTATTCCGGCGGAGCGTTTCCTCGACCATTCAGAAGCGAGCGTGAGTGAGTGACACACGGGAGGCAAGACGTACATACTGTAACATATTTTGTATCATAAACGTTCACCTGCATCTTCCAAACAAAATCCTCAAACCAAAAAAAACCACAAAAACAACTAAAAAAAAGAGCTAAAAAAAGCAGAAGAGCTGAGTGGTTCCTCCGTGCATGAGCCTCGTCCAGTAGAAGTAGCACTACTGATCATATCAGAGCAGAAGAGATAGAAACACACTTCACTGTGGGGGACGAAAAAATATCTTCATCATCCGTTCTTTTGCATGACGACTCTTTATTTGTTTCTCTCCTCTCATTGGTTGGTTTTCCTCATCCCCCCTCCCCGTCCCGAGACTTTTCAAGACGAGTGTTTGTACCACGAGACGTGTACGTTAGAAGAAAACAGATTATAGAAATGAATTTAAAAAAATATCATTCAGGCATGTTCCTCGCCAGAATGCAAAGTGTGTGTGCGTGTGTGTGCGTGTGTGTGTGTGTGTGTGTGTGTGTATTGGTATGAATGTGTGTGTTGGTATGATGAGCAGTCACAAATATGCATGGATACCGTTATAGGTATTTTATCTGTTTTCTCCTGCAGTTTAAAGACAGTCGACTGAACGAGGAGGCCGAACAGACGCTCCGTCACTGGATGAAACGTTTCTCATGTTATTTCATAAAGAACGTGTTGTTTAATATTGTTTCAATGTTTTCATTTAGTTCTGAAGCTGTGGCTCACGGACAACCTTTTGTAACAAATGCTTCTAAAAAGTATTCATTTGAGAATGAATGTGAGTCAGAATTACTAAAAAATGATTATTTCCTATTTAATGGTAATTTTTTATGCAATTTATTTTATTTTCCAATAATCCCTGAATACATTCATTCTCATTACGAAATAGAATTCTGAAAAAAAAATCTAAATTAATTAATTAATGGACAATTTTATTAGCAATTTTTTATTTTCAAACTTACTAATCAGAATTTTAAACTAAAATTTATAAAATTATCCATCTCTGAACGTCACCCAGAACTCATAGAACCAGAGTTACATTAATAACTGAATTCATAACTGCACGTAACTCTGGTTCTATGAGGGCTGGGTGACCGTTAAACTGTTTTAAGTTGCTCTTAAAATGTCTAACATTGAATATTACTGTTAATGGGGTGAGTATCGGCCTATCTGAGGTGGTGTTTATACATCTATACATTTATCCCACAAAGCATTAGTCTCATCGTCTCAAAGGAGACACAAGGAGGTAAATAAATAATGAAATGATCTGTTGAAGATGATAAACGTTGTTTCATCCAGTGAATGGATGCTGGTGTGAAGTCTCAGAGAGAGAGAGAATGAATGAAGGAGAAAACAGCTTTAAAGCACAGAGGTGTATATTCCATTCCACTAATAAAGACTACAGAAACCAGAAGGTGATGGGCTTTGTTGTGTTTCTCTGATTGTGTTCTGTTACTGGTGGATTTAAGTATGTATATATTACTGTGTATATAATACATATTACTGTGTTACCCTACAGGATAAACACATGAATGAGATCTAGATCAGGAGTCTGAACTGATGCAGCAGCGCCCTCTGCTGGAAACAATGTGAGTTACAAGTCACTCAATGTGTGACTGGAGCAGAAAACTAAGTATATTTACCCAAATACTGGACTGAAGTACGACATCTGAAGTACTTTAGATGAGTATCCAAATCATCTGCTCCTCTGTACATCTCCTACACTACATCAAAGCAGTAAATACTGTCCTTTTTACTGAACTCCATCTGTTTTGTATTGTAGTTAATACAACTTGTACTTGTATCAGAGCATTTCTGATGAATCATCAGCTCTTCTTCCTGAAACAAAGAGAGACAAAAGAAGACATCCAGAGACAGCTTTGATGTTTTCAGTCCCGCGGTGCATCATGGGAGAACAGGTGGACCTACCTGCTCTCGGTATTCTCTCAGGTGTCGTTCAGGTGCTCAGTCGCCCGTTTCCTCCTTCTTGTCGCCGGATCTTTGTTTCTGCTTCGACCTCGACCCGACACCAGCACCGGCACCGGGAGTCCCAGTGAGTCCACCTGTCTGTCTGTCTGCTCACCTGTCTGTCTGTCTGCTCACCTGTCTGTCTGTCTGTCTGTCTGTCTGTCTGCTCACCTGTCTGTCTGCTCACCTGTCTGTCTGCTCACCTGTCTGTCTGTCTGCTCACCTGTCTGCTCACCTGTCTGTCTGCTCACCTGTCTGTCTGTCTGCTCACCTGTCTGCTCACCTGTCTGTCTGCTCACCTGTCTGCTCACCTGTCTGTCTGCTCACCTGTCTGCTCACCTGTCTGTCTGCTCACCTGTCAACATGTCAGCGGGACGGTGACGGCATTGGAGCGCGAGACTCACCTGGAGGAAGCACGCGAGAAGAAGACGGAATAAAGCCAATAGAGAGACTCTGCTCACAACATGGATCACCTGGACTCAGGACGCACGTTCAGCCCGGGACCACAGGTGAGCCCGCACCTGTGACGTCACAGCCCGCCCGGCAGTTTCACCTGAGACCAGATCAGAAACCGGGACCGGGTCTCTGTCTGAGCTGAATGTGTCGATCATGAGAGGATGTAAAGCGGCTCCAGCACAGAGCACCCTGCTGCTGGACTGGTTCTACAGCAGAACCAGCACAGAGCACCCTGCTGCTGGACTGGTTCCACAGCAGAACCAGCACAGAGCACCCTGCTGCTGGACTGGTTCTACAGCAGAACCAGCACAGAGCACCCTGCTGCTGGACTGGTTCCACAGCAGAACCAGCACAGAGCACCCTGCTGCTGGACTGGTTCTACAGCAGAACCAGCACAGAGCACCCTGCTCCTGGACTGGTTCCACAGCAGAACCAACTGGGCTCAATGGTTTACCCAGTGGAACATCCTTCATGATCGATTACCATAAAACACTTCATGCAGGAGACAGGAAATATAGAACATACAGATGTTTACTTTTATTTCATTGATCTGAAACAGGTAATCTGGTTTAATCGATTAGTTGATTGGCAGAAAAAATCAACCGGCCACAGTTTTAATAAATAATCGTGGTGGGAAGTAACTAAGCTCATAAACTGACAGTATTCAGTGCTGTTTGGGGTGCTTGTACTTTATACTGCTCCACTACATATCAAAGGTAAATATGTACTTCTTACTTGTATTTAATAACTTAAGTTACTTAACAGATTAAGGTTAAAAAACAAAATAGAATCAATTTATAAATGATGATTGTGTTATTAAAGATTATATAAAGTAATTAATTAACATTAATGCATCAATAATTATAATAGAATGATGTACTATTATTCTGCATAATGAGTACTTTTACTGTGGGTCATCTTCTCCTGTATCAGAGTATTTCTACCTGTGGTATTACTACTTGCACTCGTAGTAAAAGTAATTTATCAAATGTGAATATTTTCTCAGTTTAACATTTAAGTATTTCGTCACATTTTATAAACAAAACCAAAAATAGTTCCATTAAATAAGTTGATGTTCAGATTGATTGATGAGAACATAATCTTTAGTTTCAGCGATAAATAAATCATTTACAGTAGCTTCACTTTTAAAGGTACAGTACGACAAAGAGTTGACTGATATGAAGAGATGCAAATAATTCAGATATTAAATGTGATCTACGTCAGTCAGCAGAAACCGCTTCTATCCGGAGTCACTCTGAAGTTAACCGGCATCATGCTTCCTTTAAGAAAAGTCCCAATCAATCATCCAAACAGTCCAAACGTTTGCTGTTGATCGAATAATTGAATATCTGTTTCATATTTAGAAATAATTGTAAATTATTTTTAAAAAACAGTAGAAAAATAATTAAAACTGAGACGATACAGATTTCATTTTGAAGATATGGTCTTTATGAATATTTGAACAAATCAATTATGTATCAGTCTTACAATATAACCGGCAACAACGACCAATCACCGATCACATGACTAATAATAACAATGAACAGTTCCATTTATTAGAAATAATCTTATAATGACGTTCGTACGGTCATGAAAAAACCTCAAATTCATTGAATATGAACAAAGTGATTTTATTTTATTTTTAATATTTTTCAGGCCTGGAGAAGATTTGGAGAAATTCATTTTAAATGTAAAAAAGTACTTTGTACTTTACTACATCTATTTAATGTTTGACTATATACTTTTATTAGTTCCTGACTCTTTGTTTTCACAAAAAGTATTCCAGATATGAGAAGATGAATATCAGTGTCATCATCATGTGTACACACATAGTTGAGGTGTGTTTAGCCTAGCTTAGCACAAAGACTGGAAACAGAGGGGAACTGCTAGCCTCCCATCATCTCTGTCTGATTAACGAGTTTCTTATCGAACACGTTTAGAATCAGAAAGGCAAAAAGGAGCTTTACCTGTAGAACAAAGCGCTGAGGAGGTGCAGCGCTACGTCACGGAGGAGCAGGGTGTGGAGAGAATCTATAAGCCACAGGACACCACCCGCTGACAGACAGACGCAGCAACAACATTCCTGCTCAGATACACCCTGTTTCACTTTCACACAGCGGAACAGGTTCAGAGAGAGCCTGAAAACACAACCGCTGACTGAAGAGGGTGAAGACAGTCAGGGTGTCTTGTATGTGAGTCTAGAGTCTGCAGAGTTCTTAGAGTCTGGATAGTCTGAGGAGTTTTTAGAGTCTAGCATCTGGAGAGTCTGGAGAGTCTAGAGAGTCCGGAGGAGTCTAGAGAGTCAGGAAAGTCTGCATAGTCTGAGTCTAGAGAGTCTGAGTCTAGAGAGAGTCTAGAGAGTCTGGAAAGTCTGCAGTCTGAGTCTGGAGAGTCTGAGTCTGGAGAGTCTGAGGAGTTTTTAGAGTCTAGAAAGTCTGAGGAGTCTAGTAACTGGATAGTCTGAGGAGTCTGGAGAGTCAGGAAAGTCTGCAGTCTAGAGTCTGAGTCTAGAGAGTCTGAGAGTCTAGGAGAGTCTAGAGAGAGTCTGAGTCTAGAGAGTCTGGAGAGTCTGGAGAGTCTCTAGAAGTCTGAGAGTCTAGAGAGTCTGGAGAGTCTGAGGGAGTTTTTGAGAGTCTAGAAAGTCTGAGGAGTCTGAGGGAGTCTGAGGAGAGTCTGGAGAGTCTGGAGAGTCTAGAGAGTCTGGAGAGTCTGCAAGATTTATATCATGGTGCAAACCGAGCCCAGGGGTGTCCCATGAAGTCTTTGTAATATGGCCAAAATACCAAAATTCATCATGGCCACAAGTTATAAAAACAGGAAGTATGGTCAGATTATGAAGTTTCCGACGGTACTTGAACACTTCATGTGTAACCGACCTTTTAGGAAAATCAAGAGAAAGCTTAACATTGTGATTATTTCTCAAGATCCCTTCATTCTACCCGTCTCACATAAAATACACATCAATTGTTGGAGAGGTTGTACAAATATAAATATTGTAATAAATAAAGTAGGTTTGACATCTTTTTTTCAATATTAATAACATTTGTTAGCACTTGGAAAAAAATGTTGGATATAAAGATTCAGTTTTTTTTCCAATTTTTATAAAAGAAAGAAATTCAATAGAAACAGAATCCGAGTCCCTGTTGCTCTATAAAGCCCATCTGGGTCAATCAGAACTGGTCCCAGTGAAACCAGTGACAGTGAGTCCTGCTGTAGAAACCAACAACCAGCTGGTGTTTAACTGTCAGCACGGTTCAGAGAGCTGGAGAAGTTCTCCTCACGTCTGTCCTCCTCCCACCTCCTCCCCCCTCCACCCCTCTCTCTCTGCAGGACCAGGACTGGGACACCACCTACCAGTTCCTGCCGGCCTCGGACACCAAGCGTCTGGAGAAGAAGCCGGGCCGCCGGAGGAAGCTGTGGATTGGAGCGGGTCTGCTGCTGGCGGCTGCTGCTGTGGCTCTGCTCAGCGGACTGCTGGTCTGGCACTTCCACTGTGAGATGATTTAAAAATCAAATCAAAACTTTATTTAAACAGGATGGGGCCGGAGGTGAACTGGGAGGGACGTGGTCCTGTTATCAGTCTGAGCTGGAGGCAAACACAGCTTTAATGAGCTCATTAATCAAACAGAAACAGAAACGTTTCTCTGAACACAAACACGCTGACGTGGGAATAAAATCCTCTGTGAAGCATTCAGAAGGTCTGAGAACAAAACCTGCTGGAGGGATGGAAAAGCATGTTTTCTTTAGACAATCGTTAAAACGACAACGTTTATCAGAGCTAGAAGCTGTAAGAAAAGTCAGATCTTCATCTTTCCAACAGTCCTTGAACACATCGTGTGTGAAGAATGCTTCAGTCAGAAAAAGCAGCTGAAACAAAGCTTAAAATGTTGATATTTCATCAGAAACTTTTTATTCTACGTGTTTCATTTAAAATCTCGCCACAAATAATCCGTTTCCTTTAACCAGATTCTGTAAAAAACATAAAATTCTGAGCTCCTCAGAGAAACTGTGAAGACATGATTGATTCATCTGAGACCAACAGTCATGTGACAAGAAATCTGTGAAACTTTGACGAGTTGAATTCCCCGGACAGACGGTGTTGACTCCAATCATTTTTTAATATTTTGGGTTCATTATGACTTCTTGCAGTGTTTGACTTTGTTCATGTGGTCGAGATCGTCACTGAAACTCCCAACTGATTTTGTGAGATAGTTTATATGGAAAATAAAAAAGGAATGAACAGTCGATTCTGAGCAGCTTAACTCAGTTTGATTCATGTACAACCATAGTATGTTTTAGTAGAGCGAGAGGGCTAATTGGATCCCAGATTTCTATCATAGTTTATCCTCCTTTAAAAGATTTATTGTAAGAACAAAACAAACCGTATGCTGTCACATCATCTGATGGAATCTCCTGAATTATCGGACAGATCTGCAGGTTTAATCTCGTAGATTCTGTAAAACAGGACGCACAAATGAAAGTGATGGTTCCGTTAGTTTCTCTGTGGAGATGGTTCTTCAGGAGGATTTGTTGGTGCAGAATAAAGAACATTCTCCTCCTGCATGTTGTTCCTCTGAGCAAAGAAGAAGAAACAAACCAACATGGAAGTAAACGATTCAGGTTTCAGAATTTTACATCACGTTTGCAAACGTATTATGAGGAAGGAAACGAGTTTTATTATTTAATTGAGAGTCCAAAAGCGTATAAATAATAATGGTAGTGTTAATCACCACCCTATTAATCTTTATTATATTGATACTGTCTGATGGATACATGTCTAATACCTCTGTCTTCAGTACGCAGTGACGTCAGAGTGAAGAAGGTTTACATCGGCTCCATGGGGATCAATAACCAGCCGTTCCTGACGGACTATGAAGACCCCAACAGTCCCAGGTTCTCTCACCTGGCCTCTCTGGTCAGCCGGCAGGTGAGACTGTCAGTCCGAAACTCTTCTGCTTCCTCTGCTCTGTCCTTCTGTATCTGTTGATGTGATACTATTTATCTTCATTTATGTATTTATGATCTTTTGTCTTCCAGCTGAAACTGATTTACTCCACAAACTCGGTGCTGGCCAAACACTTCAAAGGCTCCACGGTCCAGGCCTTCAGGTAGGAGCACAGCGCAAACATGTAGAAACTTTACTTTCATGAAGTGAACAATAGATCCAGTCCCTCTATTATCATCAGCTGATTCAACCTGAAAATCCAGATGTACCATTCTGTCTCTGAATCTGATGATGAATATGTGAAGGTTGTGTGTGGAAAAGTACTAATACACAGTCCTGCATTTGAAACTATCCTATTTACCTCTGAGATGTAGTGCAGTGAAAAGTACAATGATATATTGATGACAAAATATGATGATGGTGAAGGCGGTCGTTATCGTAGAACTATGATCATTGATCTCTATTATTGATTATTTATTGCTTCTTCTCTTTTTTGCTGTTAAGACTTCCTGAATCTCTTTCAAAGTAAAAGTCATCCAGACACGGGGAGTATTTCTGAACTCTGGATGGAGCTAGGCTAGCTGTTCCCCTCTGCTTCCAGTCTTTATGCTAAGCTAGGCTAGCTGTTCCCCTCTGCTTCCAGTCTTTATGCTAAGCTAGGCTAGCTGTTTCCCCCTGCTTCCAGTCTTTATGCTAAGCTAGGCTAGCTGTTTCCCTCTGCTTCCAGTCTTTATGCTAAGCTAGGCTAGCTGTTTCCCCCTGCTTCCAGTCTTTATGCTAAGCTAGGCTAGCTGTTTCCCTCTGCTTCCAGTCTTTATGCTAAGCTAGGCTAGCTGTTTCCCCCTGCTTCCAGTCTTTATGCTAAGCTAGGCTAGCTGTTTCCCTCTGCTTCCAGTCTTTATGCTAAGCTAGGCTAACCTCTGAAAAGGAAGGAAGAGCATTGTACATAATTGATGTACTATCTAAAGAGGGACCTCCTGGTCTTCCTGTGTGTCTGCAGTGAGGGCGACGGCGACGGCATGGTGGCGTATTACGAGTCAGAGTTCGATGTCCACGTCCTCCAGCAGGCGTCGCTGGACGAAGCCATCGAGTCTCTGGAGCCGCCGACAGGAAGTCAGCAGCGACAGGGACGAGTGCTGCTGAAACCCAAAGACGCCCTCAACGTCAACAGCGTCATCTCACGAGGTCTGACCGCTCAGGGTTCACCAACATACCATAATAATCCAGATCATCACCGGCCGTCTGTTATTCATTTCTATCAGCAATGAACTATAATGCTGTATTCATAACATGGAACAATAACTTATAGAACCTCTAATATCAGTGCAAATGAAATGCACTTCATTAATGCTAATCTGTTAGCGGCCAAACCACAAACACAATTTTTTTTATAATAAATTTGATAGTGATGTTGGCAAAATCTTCATCAATATTAATATAAAAAACTTTTCCTGAAGGATGTTAAAAATATTTGAAACTACTTAACTACTAAAACCATCAAGACACTTAATACCTGTTTTATAATTTTTGTTTAGTGTGATTATTGTGTGTGTATATATATATATATATATATATATATATATATATATATATATATATATATATATATGGAGCATCATTTACTAAATGAACATCATGCTGTATTGAAGAAGACTTGAAACTAGAGATTGAGACCATAAACTCATGTTTACAATGTTTACTGAGGGAATAAATCAAGAGAGAAGTAGAGTCATTTTCTCATAGACTTCTATACAACCAGAGGAGTCGCCCCCTGCTGGACAGCAGAGAGAATGCAGCTTTAAGACAGGAAGCTTTGGATTCACTCTGCAGAACAGGAGGTTGCTGAATGGACACAACCAATCCTGTATTTCTGTGTATATAGGTCATATTAAAGTGCATTAGTCATAAGGACAGTCTTTTTAGATTTAGTGGGTCGATGAGATCAGACGATCAGAACTGGAGATAAGCAGCATAGTGATTTTAATCTCAGGTGGTTTCTAAAGAATCTAATCTGAAAATGTCTGTAAATTCTTTCCTTTAAGAGAACCGTTCAGTTTGTTTAAATGAATACTCTCTTCTGTCCACAGCGATAGACCCACGCATGACCAGGAAATCCTTTGGTGAGAAATGTTTTGTTGTGGAATTCTTTTCTATCCGGTTCTTTCAAAATAAAAGTCCCAAAGTTAAGAGGCTTTGTTCATGATCAACATTCAGAGGCTTTTCTATGTTTTTATTCAACATCAAGGCTCAAAAATGTATGTGATGTGATTGTAAAATAGTGAAGATGGAGTTAATGTTGGTGTGACCTTTAGTGACCTCATTTTCTTTCCTGTTTTTTAATATTTCCAGAGAGGGAGTCTCACGACCTCCACGTCAGCAGAGGGGGTTCTTCCAGTCTCCCGGGTTTCCAGACTCCCCGTACCCCCCCAACGTCTACCTGCAGTGGAGGCTGAGGGCCGACCCGGGCCACCGAGTCCGCCTGGACTTCCACACTCTGATCCTGGAGGACGACTGTCAGAAGGACTTCATCCAGATCTACGACTCGCTGGCTCCGATACAGAAGAGGGTCCTGACAGAGTGAGAACCAGAGCAGAACTCTAACCGGATCAGAATGCATATTTAGAGTCGTAGTTTAAATGACTCCCCTGCTGGAAACAAAGACCTGCTTTATGTTATGAGACACAAAGAGGTTGAAGGGACAAATATGTCTCTTCAATACACTGACAACTGTTTAAGGAACAAGCTTATAGATACTGAAGACAACTCGTATTCAACATATTCAGACCAATATTTACATTTTAGAGGTTAAAATTCTTCAGCTGTTGAAAGTTCTTTTGTAATCTGTTGCACAGAAAATAATTGGTAGATTAGGATAAACTCATAACATAAACCTTTTGATAAGGAGTCTTCAATGTGTGGCCCAGATATGAGGTGTTGTGAGTGATATGTGGACAGTGTAGAAATGTATCGAACTACTTAATGACTAAAAACATAATTTATTAGAGACACCTTACAATCGACCGAACATATCAGGAGAGCAACATGCACATATGGTTAAATTAAACAACATGTCCTTGTACTGCTGTCTCATCATAAACACTCTTTAACGAAGACACACAGAAATAATAAAATGAAATGAAATGACATAAAATAAAATAACCTAAATATAAAATGAAATACCAGAAAATATATATAAAATAAAACCAAATTAAATTAAATAAAAAAATAATATAAAATAAAATAATTAGCTAAATAAACAGATTAATACATAGATTAATAAATAGATAAATAAATTACATTAAAAATATTCAAATAGAGTAAAATAAATGGATAGATGAATAAATTAATAATTACATTAAATTAAATTAAAAACAGTCCTCTGCTATAGCTAGTTAGCTAGACAGTGTACAGTTTGAGTGTTTTTTAGTGATTGTTAAAGGTGGTGTTGTATATAAATACACCATAATTAACTATGATCTCCGTGCTAAAACATGTAATTTTATAACAATAAAATAGACTTTATTGGCCTTTATTTAGGCTGTACAGGTGAACCTCATAAAGAGAGTGTCGTTGGCCTTTCTGTGTGATGTGTTTCAATTATTGCTGACTCCAATAAGCTAAAATCAGTCAATATTTCACCTCACCTGGTGTGTTTGAATAGCAGCATCTCCTTAATGTCTCAGAAAAAGTTCTGATCCAATGAGACAAGAGGAACAACTAGATTCTCATTGAAACTAACATCTGCATGTCTCTGGTTCCTCCTCAGGCAGTGTGGATACCCTCACGACTCGCTGTCCTTCCTGTCCTCTGGAAACGTCCTGCTGCTGGTTCTGATCACCAACGACGAGAAGAACTTCCCCGGATTCAGAGCCAACTACTCCCAGATCCCTGTGGCTGAACAAAGTACGGCAGGAAGTACAGACTCAACAGTAATCAGAGTTATGGACGTTCTTGGTAGAACAAGACGTTCAAAACAAGACGTCAAAACAAGACGTTCAAAGACATTGGTTTGGGTTTAATGAACTGATGACATTTTTTTTTTATAGACCAAACAATCAATCATCTAACCAACGAAAAAAACAACTCCATATTAATCATGAAAATAAAAAGGATGATAATGATAAGGATAATTTTTAGATGCAGCTCTCCGAATGCAGTTCTCTCTTGTTTCTGATATTTTCCAGACAGATTCTTGGAATAAGACGGAATAAAAGTTGTTTCTCACCAGTGTGATGTGAAACTGCGATGCGGAAATACGGGAAATTTGCGTGTATGAAAACTCAATTCACTCAAATTATCCGCAATACCATAGTACAAAGAAATTGTCTATTATTTTATAAAGTCTGTGTTCACTCCTCACAACAAAAAGAGAGGCGGAGAATATCTAAGATAATAACATTAACTACAAAATACATAAACTAACCTGATCCCAAATTTGATGCTAATGCTAGCTGTTGTGGCTAGCCATTTCCCGTGATCTACATATAACGTTAGGAGCCGTATCCGGAGGTATTAAATCACGTGGAACAAAGGATTTCATTGGTCAAATATATATTTCTATAGGCGCAAGACGTCCAAAAATATTTTGTTCACCACGCAAATGTTCTGCAATAATTCATAAAATCCTTTCTTTTTTTACAATTTTCTGTGCAAATTTTTTGGACGAACATCTGAGTTTGATTGCTAATTGCACAAGTTGTTTCAGAGTATTTACTCTTCTTAACCTCCTGAGGTTACATCTCTGTCTTCAAGATGATTGTATCATCAGTAGGATACCAGTGTAACCTCTGACCTCTTGGTTCTGCTGAAGTCTCCTTGTTGTCTAAGACGTCGGTATGAAATGTCCGTCTTGTTCTTCAGAGTGTGGAGGAACGCTGACTGCAGACAAAGGCTCCTTCTCTTCACCGTTCTTCCCCTCCAACTATCCTCCACAAACCACATGTGTCTGGAACATCGAGGTAAGTCCACCTTTTACTGTTCTAAAGGCGTCGGAGCAAAGGTCATGAGGTCATTAAAATCTTAGGGGTTCATCCTCTGGAGAGCAGGAATGTGATCAAGACATTTCATGACGATATTTATTTAGTAAGAACGCAAGTTTGGACCTAATGGGGATTCTACAGGAAAGTCAGGAAGTTATCAAATATGTATATAATAATTCATAACCTCATTTTGGCTTTTGTTATTGTCTTGTCTCTATTTTCTTTCTTTTTCAGGCCTCAAAAGAAAAGTTTTTGAAGGTTCAGTTCAAGAAGTTCTTCTTGGGAAACTACAGCAGCCAGTGCCGCAATGATTATGTTGACGTCAACGGTCAAAGGTCAGCCATCAGTCGTTTTGTTTTTACTTCAGCTTTTTTTTTTAACATCTATCAGCTGTGTCAGACTGGAATTCTGAGAGCTCGAAACTTGTTATGTGACTTTAACATGAACGTTTGATGACTCAAACATGAGGATTTAGTTATGTCAGTGTTCAGTGTTGAGCATGCTATGACTCAGACATGATGTCATTAAACTTATTAGCCTCTTTGACTGAGTCATGACCTTTTAATGAATCAGTGACTCGCCAAGTCTTTGTCGTGAAGTCCAGAGTTTAGTCGAACTGGACCAACAAGTCAAGGCCTATGAGACTAAAGTCACCTTGCAGACTAATTAGGTTTGTGTCAAGTCCCAAAACTGAAGTTCAATGCCAACGTGTGCCAATCCAAGTCCTAAATCAACAACAACATATCTACACAAAGTCACAGGTCAACACAAACAAGTTTAGAGTCAACAACAAGTTCCAACTCCGAAACTTGTTAAGGGTGCTAAACTAGATCTCAGTTAACCAGGTAGGTTATTTTAGATTTGATCCTTGAAGACTTGAGAGCCCGAGGTTTGTCCAAGTCCACAATACTATTGATGCTCTACAGATTGAGGTTTATTGTACTATACCCATCAACAGACTGTTGACTGTTATTCTGTCCACCTGCAAAGATATCCTCAGTTAGAGTCGTAGAGTCAGAAACTGGTTTGCTGAGTCTTCTTTGTGTCTCTGTGTTGTAGAATGTGTGGCAGAAAACCAAACGGCAACGTGGTCACCAGCCGAAGCAACAAGATGACCATCACATTTAACTCGGACTCGACCTTCGTTGACCAGGGCTTCACCGCCGAGTACGAGGCCTTTGTCCCAAATAATCGTGAGACTGATTTGTTTTCAACCTATTGACTAACAATTCTGTCCGCTTTCTCAGGCATTCCTTCAGCTGTGAGATCGATTCCCTTCCTTTGTTTCATTTTTACCGTTTGATGTCATTGACCAGCTTGTCCTGGAAGGTTCCAGTGCACCAGCAACCTGTGCATCAACAAGACTCTGCAGTGTGACGGCTGGAACGATTGTGGAGACGGCAGCGACGAGGACGGCTGCAGTGAGTCCGAACCACTGACTGTGGACGCCTTTTGTTTTTATCCACACATAAACAAAAAACATGTTAACAGGACTGATTGTTTTCAGCTTTCAGCCACATCTCTGCTGCTGTAAATGAATCAAAACTAAATGACCAGCTGTTTTAGGAAATTACTGATGAAACTACGTATTTACGTCTTCAGTAGGAACCAATGGGACGGAAACTGAGAGACACAGGCAGGAAGTCAGACGGTTTTGAGAGACAAGCTAACGCGTGTTTTTTTATGTTCTGTCTCGGTGCAGAGTGTGAGGCGATTCAGATGAAGTGTAGAAATGGTCGCTGCAAACCAAAGTTCTGGGAGTGCGACGGGTTTGACGACTGCGGAGACGACACCGACGAGGAAAACTGTGGTGGGTTGAACTGGAGATGAAAGCTGTCAATACATAAAATAAGTGCTGTTAATCCTCCAGATGGAAGGATATGTATGCACATATCCATAGAGAACTGTGAGAATCTCACTGTTGGAGATGTTTCTTTGTATTCGTAGTAAAATGCAAAACAGGAGAGTTTTCCTGCAGAAACAACCTCTGCATCCCAGAGAAGTTAAAGTGCAACGGGGAGGACGACTGCTCGGACGGCTCGGATGAGTCTACATGTGAGAAATGTAAGGGACAACTCTCTTTACTCCAATAAATGCTTTAATCCACCTGCTCTGATTGGCTGGGGGGTGACAAAAAACGTCCACTTCTTCTTCTCTACTTTCTCTATTCATTGTGCTTCAGACAGCAGAAAACAGCAAACCAAGACCTACTTAATGTTATGACCAACTGTTCAATTATTAGGACATGTGGTTGTTCAGGGACACATAAATGGAAATGTGTGGGAATTTCTACATAACCACCTCACCTACTGAAAAAAAGGCCACGATACCTGAGATTTGTCTCTGGTATCTGAGGCAACTTCTTCCTTTTAACATCATGATGTGTAGCTAAAAAAAAGAATGATTTTGACACCTCTGAAAGCTCTTGACAGGTTAGTTTTCTGGTATTATTAGTCGTAGTATTAGTAGTAGTGTGAGTACTAATACTGTGTCTCTCCGGCCGTTCAGCTCTGGTGCTTCAGAAGTGTTCAGAGTTCACCTTCCGCTGCAGGAACGGACGCTGCATCAGTAAACTGAACCCGGAGTGTGACGGAGAGACGGACTGTGAGGACGGCTCTGATGAGGACAACTGCCGTACGTTGACCCCACACACACACACACACACACACACACACACAGACACACACACACACACACAGACACACACACACACACACACACACACACACACACACACACACACACACACACACACACACACAGAGACACACACAGACACACACACACACAGAGACACACACACACACACACACACACACACACACACACACACACAGACACACACACACACAGAGACACACACACACACACACACACACACACAGACACACACACACACACACACACACACACAGACACACACACACACACACACACACACACACACACACACACACAGACACACACACACACAGACACACACACACACACACACACACACACACACACACACACACACACACACACACACACACACACACACACACACAGACACACACAGAGACACACACACACACACACACACACACACACACACACAGACACACACACACACACACACACACAGACACACACACACACACACACACACACACACACACACACACACACACACACACACACACACACACACACACACACACACACACACACACACACACACACACACACACACACACAGACACACACACACACACACACACACACACACACACACACACACACACACACACACAGACACACAGACACACAGACACACACACACACACACACACACACACAGACACACACACACACACACACACACACACACACACACACACACACACAGACACACACACACACACACACATTGGTTGTTGTGTGATTTAGTTAGTTTTGTGTCTCCATGTTTTTTATTTGTGTGTTTCAGAGTGCGGGACGAAGCCGTACCGGAGCTCTCGTATCGTGGGCGGTCAGGAGTCCCGGGAGGGCGAGTGGCCGTGGCAGGTCAGCCTCCACATCAAAGGCACCGGTCACGTGTGTGGAGCGTCGGTGTTGAGTAACCGCTGGCTGCTGACCGCCGCTCACTGCGTCCAGGACAGCGGACCAAACAAGTACGAGCTCAAATACGCAGAGAAGTTCTAGCCTGTGTTTTAGACTGGTCCAGTATTGAAGGAGAAGGCTGCAGACACTAAACAGGCTGTAAAGAATCACTGGGGGCTTTAGGGTTATTGTGAGTGTCTGATAACATTAAAGGAGGAAAACCACAGAGGAATAAAACCGTTCTGTTTGTTGTTGTGTCTATCGAAGTGTGCTCAAGGAGAAGTCTCGTTATGACATATCGCCTCACATCCACATTTTGGAAATCATCTAAATATTTATCCATGACCTCTTTTAAATAACACTAAGTTAAGTTTTTTCTTAACCAACACACAAACTCTGACATCACTGTTCTCTTCAACTCTCACTCAGTTTCCTCCGTCGTCTTCCAGAAACAAATCTCTTCTCAGAACGAGACTTGTTTGGACCCAATAACAAACAGAAAGAAAAAGGTTTTATTTCTCTGTAGGGATCTTTCCATGATCTGGTCAGGCTCTAACAATAACAATCTAGTTCTGCTCATTATTGGACCTAAATGATGGAGTGATAACATACATCCTGTTTAGTGTCTGCTGTCTGCAGCGCTCTCCTTCAATACTGGACCAGTTAAAAACACCAACACGCCGTCCATATTAGTCACTGAGACACAGAAACATGAGGAAAAAGAGTCCAGGTGACTGCTGAATTGTATTTGGCATTCTTCCTTATTTCTAATACATCAGACAAATAATAATTAAGGGTTTAATGCAGTAACTGGTTATTGATTCCCTCCAGTGTTTTATACAGCAGGCAAGTGTTGAGATGAACAACAGGTTTTGGAGTCACCCTTTAAAGGGGTTCTTCTTACCCTGTAGTACAGTGACCTCTGACCTCTGAGTGTGTGTTGACGCAGGTACTCGCAGGCGGACCAATGGGAGGCCTTGCTGGGTCTGCATGTGCAGAGTCAGACCAACGAGTGGACGGTGAGGAGGAACCTGAGGCGGATTGTCGCTCACCGGGACTACAACACCTTCACCTACGACAACGACATCGCTCTGATGGAGCTGGACGCCAACGTCACCCTCAACCAGAACATCTGGCCCATCTGTCTGCCCTCCGCCACCTACGACTTCCCAGCAGGCCAAGAGGCGTGGATCACCGGCTGGGGGGCCACTAGAGAGGGAGGTGAGTTAACGCAGGACGACACAGGTGATGTCGCCAGAACCACTTCAACGTTTCTGTCCCAACACTCGCTCACAGGAAGTGATGAGTTGAAATACCACAAAGGAAAAATGTTAAATCCATGTTAAACTTTAGTTTTAGTCTAAAACATGCCTCTTAATATTGGATCATGTGGTCTGCAGGCCTGGCTGCCACCATCCTGCAGAAGGCTGAGGTCCGGGTCATCAACAGCACGGTGTGTAAGAGTCTGATGGACGACGAGGTCACCAGCAGGATGATGTGTGCCGGCGTCCTCAAAGGAGGCGTGGACGCCTGTCAGGTAACATTACTCACCCAACAGACATGAGACGGTGACACTCCCGTAGAAAGACCATAGAAATAATAATAATAATAATAATAATCAATCCTTTATTAGTCCCACAATGGGGAAATTATTTCTCTGCATTGAACCATCCCGGAGGAGCAGTGGGCTGCAATGAAGCGCCCGGGGAGCAACTTGGGGTTAGGTGTCTCGCTCAAGGACACCTCGGCATGTTGCCGGTAGAGGGGTTTGAACCACCAACCTTGTGGTTACGGGACAAGCGCTCTACCTCATGTGCCACAGCCGCCCCATTTACCAAGATTGCGACCGCCACTTTCTGCCGAGTCACGAAATATTTGACAACTTGTGGTTTTCTTGTTCTTTCCCCAATCTGCAGAAATCATTTGAATTATTGAGACCGTTAAAGGCTGCAGGTTATGAGACATCCTGCTATTAACCAAACTGTTAAATGTACCATCAATAGGTTACTTAGAGAGTGATTAAACACTAAAGTTAGTAGCTCACTTAGTAAGTTAAATGTACTTTAATACAATATATTTTGATCCTGGTCCCATTTTATCGTTTTTTCTCAAGGATTCAAGGATCATTTATTATGTATTTATCATTCTGCAACACAGGGATGCACAACACATTCAGTTGTAGTCCATTTTCAACACAAAACCAAAACAGTAGATCATTCCTGTAGTGCATTTTTTTGAATTTGCATCAAAAGGAATGTAAACAGCAGCAACAAAAACAATTCACTGGTCAGATAATATGGCCGACATCTTCACATTAGAACTTCAACGTGAGGAAAACGTTGTCCGTCAGCTTTGACTGTGTTTGAGCACCAAGCATCGTGTTTCTTTGGGAGGCTCGTTTTAACGTCTGTACCAGCAGGATCGTTTGTGGAGGGCTTAACTAAACACAGGGAGTTTTTGATGCTCTTTAAAACCTGCCTTTTAGGACTAAAACCCAACCTTGATGCAGGTCTTGGTAAACCTCTTCCTGTGTTGGATCCCCTGCAGAGTTAAACCTGTAACTCTCCTCTCCGACTCTCTCAGGGCGACTCCGGCGGCCCGCTGTCCGTCACCACCCCCAGTGGGCGGGTCTTCCTGGCCGGCGTGGTGAGCTGGGGCGACGGCTGCGCTCGCAGGAATAGACCCGGCGTCTACGCCCGAATCACCAAATACCGAAGCTGGATTAAGGAGAACTCGGGAGTGTAGGGTTCTCTGGAGGACGGGTATCTCTCACGGATATTTCTGACTGGAGCTGAAAGTGACTGTTTCTATTGATACTCAAAGCAGAATCTGTGAATCCAACATTCATTTTAAAGTATTTTTAAGTTCACAAATCATCTATGAACCAACGAAGCAGAAGCCGTGAACTCCTTCCTGTAATTTGTTTTTTTAAGTCCATGAAACTGAGATCACAACTTCATTATCCCTTTTTTATTAAAATGAAGATCATAACAATATTATACTAATAATGTTAAGTGCACTTTAACCTGGTGTAATGAAATTTAGAACTTGAACTTGGAACTTAAGATAATAATTATGTTAATTATAAGAAATTAACATTTAAACATTTACAACTGCAAACTTGATGGGTTATTGTAATGTAACGACCCATTATTGGTGAATAAGTACCATGTATTTTATCATGTATGAATCATTAACTGTTGTTTAAACTAGTGACTCAACACCAGAGAGAGTTTTAACAATCGGCCAACCAAAAGGTTGTTTTATTTATAGCTTTATAGTGATCTATAAAGCATTTATTTAAGATTAATAAAGCATAAGTAGAAATAACAAATTTGATGTTGTGATCTTAAGATAGTTACGTCGACATAACATGAAAGAAGAAGAGTATGAATGTCAAACATGGAGATAATGAAGTTGTGATCTTTAGATTCTTCATATTTTTCAGTTAATATTTAAAAACGTATAAATGTAATCTGTCTGAAGTGTGATCGTGTTGGGTAGCAACATGTACATGTTTTCTATGAAGTACTTTGTAGGAGTAAATGGTTTGTAAATGAAACACTTTAAGTCTGTCTTGTAAATAATGATGCTGATAAATATTCTCATGGTGGAAAGGAAAACTCTTAAATATTCTTAGTTGACGAACGTTCCAGTCCCAAACATGATCTCAGTCAAACTTCAGTCTCTTCTGTTTAGGCAGCGTTCAGTCGAGCCAAACGTTTGAACAGGTTCAGTTTGTGTTCTCGAGTTCAGCTCATAAACTCAGAACTACAGTTGTTCAATAACTGTAGCAGTTAAGACTGACTCACTGAGTTAAACCGGATCAACAGGTGAAGAACAAAAGGTTCACTTCATAACAGGATGTTAAACCCAGTCAGCTGACTTGCTTCTTCAAACACATTAAGAGGTTTGTTATTCATCTAAACTCAACTTTACTCTTAAATTGAACTTCAAGTGGCCATTCTGAGTGCTGATCAAACCATTAAAGTCCTGATTTGTTGGCATGTTACTAAGGATATAAATATATATATATATTTTTTTTTTTATTCTGGCCATAATGTACAAGGTAAAAAGTATTGGCTGTGAACCAGCCAACAGTCAACAAGAAGAACCGTTGCAGGTGTGATGTAGAGATGTTGTTTCTATGTAATTGTAGAAAAACTGTAAACTCATCCATGTATGATGAATAGGTCCCAAGTTCCTCTATGATCCAAACAGGGTTCTTCACTTTACCCAGAATAAAAAAAAAAAAGTGAACCTCTAAAAACACTTTCAGGTCTCATGAATTTTTCATGAAGGAGCTCCTCAGGGAACCGTCCTCGGTCCTCTAGGGATTCACATAACAGAAGCTAAATAGCAGAGTTCTTTTGTTTTTCCCCATGCGGTCACTATTCAAAAGAACAACAGAGTTACAGCATATATGAGGGAACCCTCAAAGGTTGTGACAGCTCTGTTCCACAACAGGCTTTACTCCAGGAAGTGCTTTACAGAACAAAAGCGAAACAAACACTTTTATAGTTGCAAAAAGTTGAGATAAAAGTTAAATCTCGTTTTCAATAAATCAAAGATAGGACGTAGGTGTCAATAATGAATCGTTATTGATGTGGATCAGTTTTAGAACTCAATAATGATTGCTTTAAAAAGGTTTTATACTTGATCAATTTACTAGGCTACATGAGAAATTTCTGTTTTTCCACCGATGTTAGAATGTCTTCTTCTGTGTTTAAAAGTTTGAACAGAACGACGTCAAAGCAGCTGTTTAGTTACATTTCTTGTTTTTGTATTCATGTTTGTACTCATTTCTGCTGAATGTATTTATTTGGAGTGTTTCTCTCATTGCTTTTATACATTTTTACTTTTAGCTTGGGTTGCAGGATAATTAACCACTTTTAATGATATAGTGACATTATTTATAGGAAAACGCTTCGTTGCAGAACGAAAACTTTTTGTGTGATGATTTTGAATTAATTTTAAGATCAAAGAGACAGACACGGGTTTAGGTAAGATCAAGAATTATGACGTGAGTTTTGATTGCAAATGTTTTTTTTTATAAAAATGGTAGATGTTATTATAATACACTGTTTGGAATAAAATGCTTGTCATCCTCGTGAGTTGTGTTGATCTAAATCGTTTTTTGTTGTTGTGATGGGTTGTTCTTTTGTGTAGACTGCTAAAGTGCACGTTTTTGCATTTGCAACCAGAGAGTTTCTGCTGCCTTTCCACCTCGACGTAAGGTCTGTGGTGTGAGAGGTGTGAGATGAACAAAACATCTGAGACGGGAGAATGCAGAAGCTTTCTTCTATCAACAGGAAGTCTCCTGTGGGTTTCCTGTTGATACACGCCGAGGTTTCAAGCAGATCTCAGCATTTGTTGTCAACTTTGCAGCAAAGATGAAGCTCACTTTTCCAGGTTTTGCTCTGAAACAACTCGGCACCTTTGTCTCACTCATGATGATTTTTATTCACAATGTTGCGCTTGACAAGGATCTGGATTGTAATTGTGAAGCTAAAGATCTGGGCTGCAATTTCTACATGATCATGCCATTCTGTATTATATTTATTTTACAACTATGGACAGAGAAGATTTTTAGATGTGACAGGAGAAAAAGGTTTTTTTTATGTTTATCAAAGTTCATGAAGGCAGTTTTCATAAGTCTGCTGTGGGTCATATCTGTGCTGATCGATGGAGACTGGGCCGTTTGCTGTTGGGACGATACAAAGTTGGCCTGCAACAAAGAAAAGCTCACAGCTGAGGAACAGACGACCAGGGCTGAACTGAAAATCATGTCAATGGTGAGTTTTGTTTTTCTATCACATCATGGGAGTCTTTGTATCTGAACAAAAGTAATTCTGTTCTATACGGAGACTGGTTGTGATCATATTTTTTATTTGTTATGTCGAGAGTCTATTAAGAATATCTTGAGCATTTGTAGTCTTATGTTCTTGAGATGATTCTCTCAAGGTGACGTAATGAGAGACATTATTGCAGTTTCTCAGAATTTGTTCCCTCTTTTTCAGATGGTTGGCATGTCTCTACTCTGTGGTATTTGTGTTGTGGCTGCCTTCACGTCGTCATTTGAAAAATGGATGAAATGCTGCAATTACAAAAAAAAGATGTACAAAAACATTTATTCGGACGAGGAGGTAAAATTACTGAAAGAGATTTTGACAACAGCAGCAAGAAATGACCTGACTGAAATAATCAGGAAGGAAATCCGAGCAGAAGCCTGGGGAAAAAAATTGAATCTAGGTCCGACTGAACCAGCAGCAAATCAGGTAAAGAACCAACAACACCTGTCGGCGCCATGTTGAGCTCCATGTGTCTTTGTCATTTTCGTCTGTATTTTCGAGGCTTCATCAGTCCTTCGCTTTCATCCACAGACTTCATGTTTGTGGTCTTCTGACTCATTTTTCTTGCGATAATGTCAACTGAAAGAAACATCTAGCTTCTTATTCAACTCTGAAAAGTGAATCATGTGTGTGTGTCAACAGGGGCAACAACAGGAGCAACAACCGGAGCAACAACAGGAGCAACAACAGGGACAACAGGGACAACAGGGGCAACAACAGGGGCAACAACAGGGACAACAGGGACAACAACAGGGACAACAACAGGGGCAACAACCGGAGCAACAACCGGGGCAACAACCGGAGCAACAACAGGGGCAACAACAGGGACAACAGGGACAACAACCGGAGCAACAACCGGTAAACCAACTGTTTTATTGGTGGGCAGTAAAGGAAGAGAGGCGGAAGAAAAACTAAAAAAATGGGGATCGATGATGTAATCATAATAATTTTACATATTTGATCAAATTTCATCATTTGTCATTTCAAATCTTTCAACTTTCACTTTTTGTATGAAACTGTGCAGGACGAGCAAATTGAACTTCAACTAGCGACAGCAAAGGTGAGTAATCCACATCTATACATTTAACCAGTTCTGTCCCGTTTAAATGCTTTAGTGAGGTTTAACAAAGTTACACATGGTACGAAGACAACTCTCTGTTATTATTTCCTTTCTGAAAATGAAAAAGTCCAAACTCACTGTGTAAACCTTTTACAGGAGGGCGAGACTCCTCAGGAAGAAGAGAACCCCGAGGTAAATCCATCCATATTCTTTACATTTTTGGAATCGGAACCAACACAGAGTGCTTATTCTCACTAAATTAACACTATCATATTAATAATTAATGACAATGATAGAAGTAGTGGGGATCAGTTGTGGTTCCTGAGGATTCTTGTGACTGACATGTGATTAATACAAACGCCACCAGAGGTCGCTGCTCCATCGGTTTTCACTCTGACATCCACACAGTGTTCCACGTTGACCTGAAGAACCGATCCCAGATATAATCTTTATGCTCTGATCTCTGGTACTGCACATGACACCAGAGCTACACTGGCAAAACAAATTCAAGATGCCTGATTTAAAAATATATTTATTTCCAAAATAAATGAGTAAAAACTATTGCAGTTCATCAGTAAACCTCCGTTCATCCACCATTGGCAGGTTGAGAAATCTGGGCCACGACGGGAGCTGCTGCTGACCTCTGGTCTGTACAGTCTGCTCAGTACAGAGATATGATATGAATATATTATCAACCAAATCAGTTCATCACACTTTGAATGTAAAAGAAAAGTGTCAGGTATCAGGTCAACAGGTAACAGAGAGGTGACTTACCAACAGGTAAACGGCCGACAAGTAACAGGCAGACAGGCAACAGACAGGTAATAAACAGCACCAGACGGGTAACAGACACATTTCAGTCAAGTACAAGTCAGATAACAGGTTGACAGGTAACTGACGGGTAACTGACGGGTAACAAACAGTAACAGACGGGTAACAGGCAGGTAAGAGACGGTACAGACAGGTAACAGGCTGACAAGTAACAGATTGTTAGCAGACAGGTAGCAGAGAAGTAACCAACAGCTAAACGGGCGACGGGTAACAGACGGTAACAGACGGTAACAGACGGGTAACCGACGGGTAACAGACGGGTAACAGACGGTAACAGACGGGTAACCGACGGTAACAGACGGTAACAGATGGGTAACAGACGGGTAACAGACGGGTAACAGACGGTAACAGGCGGTAACAGACGGTAACAGACGGTAACAGACGGTAACAGACGGGTAACCGACGGTAACAGACGGTAACAGACGGGTAACAGACGGTAACACGGTAACAGACGGTAACAGATGGTAACAGACGGTAACAGACGGTAACAGATGGTAACAGACGGTAACAGGCGGTAACAGACGGTAACAGACGGTAACAGGCGGTAACAGACAGTAACAGATGGTAACAGGCGGTAACAGACGGTAACATCTGTCTGACTGGAATCAAATCCTCCAGGTTCAATACCTGATGGAACGACGAGTGGAGGCTGATAGAGCAGCACATGAATTAACATGACCACATGGTCACATGGTCACATGGTGTCATGGTCACATGGTGTCATGGTCACATGGTGTCATGGTCACATGGTCACATACAGAGGGAATGTTCAGGTGTCTGCTCACCTTTGTCCATGTATGTTCTCGTGTAGGCAAGGCTCGATATGGTCAGCTGTCTGTCTCTTGGTTATAATATTTCTATCATTATTCGTAGTAGTATTATATCATTACTCAGTATTCATGCAACAAACTTTCATTTTAAATTGTGTTTCCTCTAAACAGGCGGATCCCCTTTTGGATCAGACACCAGGTCCATCCAGCGCGGAGATAAGCCACCTGTGAAGGTCACATGTTTATGCAACACCACAATCTGCTGAGACTTTTGATAAAGAGCTTTAATATGTAATTATTATGTTAATCATCAGACATGATGATTTTATTATGTTGTTGATTCTGTTATTTGTAAAAAAAAAAAAAAAAAAAAAAAAAAAAAAAATGGTTTTATTTTCTGTATTAGACATCTTTCAGCTCCCAGTGCTATAATAATATTTTTCATTTCCCCAAAATTTGCTTTTGTTTATACAGCTAGTAGTGAGAAGTTGGCATGCTAACATTTATCTATATTATGTGCTTATAAAAAATAATTGAATAAAAGTGTATGTGAGGCAGCTTTAACCAAATGTGTATGACTGACGCTTGCTTTTTCAATAAACCTGAAGTACTGGTGATCAAGTTCAAGATCTTCTTTAACCAAATTACAAGACGAGGCTCAAACATGAAGAGCTGATTACAAACACAAACCACAGATAATCGTTTGCGATTCATTATTCAGACATTGTGTTCATTGATAATCATTTTTCTCTGTTGGTGGGAAACTCTTTTAAGAACAAAACAAGAACAAAGAAAGAGGAAGAAAAGAAATTCCAGCAGGAACCGAAAACAATAAAAAAGCTGAAAACAACTGTGGTGGAAATGTCCAATACAATTTACTATACTAATACACAATTTGTACTAGTACTATCTATGTCCCGAGATGAGTCTCAATGAGCGTTGAAATAATGATCAAATAACAAATGAATGTCCTTGCGGTATTTTATTTCTTTGCATGAAAGAGCCAGAAGTTTACAGAGTCACCGGGAGCCTGCAAAGTACTGAACTCCAGAGCAAGGCTGCTGAAATTGCCTTACCAAAGTATGGTGAAATACTTAGTTAGGTTTTACTAAACCTAACTAAGTATTTCACCATCTTTTACTAAACCATTCATAATGCTAACAGCTCATAGTTCAACCAGGCTCTCCATTATTCTGTTTTATAACCTAAAAGAATACATAAATGTATCTTGACAAAAACAACATGACTAAGATACTTACAGTTCCAAACGTGGTTAGCTGGCTTTCTATACTGTTCATCTTCACACGACAGAAAAAAGGAAATACATGGTTTCATGCTGGTATAAAGTCAGCGGGTTAATGCTGCTGACTGCCAGCTGATGCCAGCTGCACAATGAAGATGAGAGCGTTCTGACTACATTTGCCTCTGCGAAGCTCAGTACCTGCGCCGCAATCACTGTCATGTTCACCTTCTCTATTTAGCTTGATAAGGACTTTGCGTGCACATGCAGACCTCAAGTCTCTGCCATTTTTAATAATACTCCTGCTGATACTGTGGACGGACAGGTCCTTTCTGAGAGTCTGTCCACATGTTCGTTTGAATGCTCCTGTTTTTTCGTGCATCGCATTTTGAAGGCCGCCTTGGTGGGTCTGCTGTGGGTCGCCTTCGTGCTTCTTGATGGAGACTGGTTTGTTTGCTGTTCTGAACAGCAGGCACCGAGAAGATCACTGAGACAGATCAAGTCACCATCTCTGTCCTGAAGAACAAGTCCAGGGTGAGTGTTTCCTCTCTGCTTGGTCAGCCTGAAGAAGAACACCACCAGCATCGCATTTAAAGTATGAGCAGCTTTTTTTTTCCAGGTCATTGGTGGCTGGGTTCTCTTTGGTATTGTCTTTGCTGCATTCCTTACATCATTAGATGTATGGAGGAAATGCTGTAAAGGACAATCAAGTTTTTGCGGCAGAAGAATTCTCTATGAAAAATGGATTTTAAAGAAGGGGGACAAGGTGCTGAAAGAAATTTTGAGGGAAGCTGCAATCAAAAGTTTGACCATAAAAGTATATGAGAAACTACGTGGTGACCAATGGGAGGAGTGTTTGGATGTCGCCGGAGAGCTGATTCAATCTTCCAGTAAACCGATCACGATGAAGACGAGGAGCTCCAGACGCCAACGACCAGGTAGAGAATCCACAATAGTCGTTGAGTTGTTTTGTCTTTAAGTTTGAATCTAAGTTTATGACACAAAGTTGTAGATGCAGTGTTAAGATTCTAGTAGACGGACGTTCTTTTATTGTGTTTTTGTATCAGCAGTTTCCTGTTGCTTCGACTTTTTCCTTTCACAATAAGTGTGAACGTGTTTCATTGTGTAGATTGACATCTGCTGCTTGTGATCACCTTTACTTGCATTTTAGCAAATATCTGACTTCTTAAAGGAGACACAAGTGAATCAGATAAAAAAAAAAGCTAATGATATCACCATGAAACTTCCCCAGTCAAACACTTACATAAACTGTTGTATAAATCAGGTTATGAATGATATCTGAACAAACCCCTCTGTAGGAACCTTCAGAATATAGAGAGGAATGAAGCTGTAAAGTTTGGTGTATGTAAGAGCTACTGAAGTGGAGATTTATGGATCAGAGTCTGAGAAAAAACTCATTTAGAGAAAACGTCCTTTAAAGAAATGTTTAGTTAAATTATTTACATTTTAAAGACACAACAGGTGAATAGGGTAAAAAAAAGAATCAATACTAACATTAAAAAAAAAAAATTTGCATTAGAAGTTTTCTGAAATTGACGTTTTAATATGCAAATGAGGCATGAAATGTAACAGTAACTATTGGTGAATTAAGGAGAAAACTAAAGACGCAAATTCACAAAGTAGAGAAATGAATAGTCTGAAAGAAGACGAGTTATGAATGAAAAACAAGTTTATAAGGATATAAGTTCTCCGTTCTTTTGAGTCACGGGACTTTGTGTTTGTGAAAGTAAAATGTCTCTGACTCCTAGATGGAAATGATCCCACCAAATACCGGAAGGGAAACCAGATTTGGATCAGAACCGGAGAGAGGATGGTGCCCATAACGAGGATTCTCCTTTGTGACCTTGCTCCTCCTCCTCCTCCTCCTCCTCCTCCTCCTCCTCAGCACCGATGCCTTGATTCTCCTCGATGTGGGCTCACATATCCCAACACCGACACGTTTCCTAAGTTTTCTCAGACAGAATCAGAGCGCTACGACTAAAAGCCCGCGTAGGGACAGAAGAAACCCCACAAAAGAAGATAGAAACTCATCAGCAGACTATTTACTCACCAGTGGCTTTCTGAACATCTGTTACTGGTACCATCTAGCACCAGAGAGGGTGTTCATCAAGCTATAGCTAGATCCCTTATATGGCGGCTTTGATTCAGATCCAACCCATGTCCGGTTCATTTACGGTCCAAGTTTTCAAAATCTGAGATATGATCATTGTTCTGGTATCGCCAAAACTAATGGACCATCCCTGTGTGTGTTTTAATGCTATGTGGTAGTAAATAATTCAAATACATCCCATTGGGACTCGCTGATCTCAGTCCCTCTTAAAGATAAGACTGATATGGTCCAACTAGCAGTAGAACCTCCTTCACCGTGGAGACGAGAGAAGGTTTCAGAACTCCTCAGCTATCGTTCTTGTGTCAGGCTTAATAACAGTAGTAATTCAGAAACCCCTGATTAAACTCAACCTCCCTTCTCTTTCATGATTTCAGAACGGTTGAGTTGACTTGAGTTGTTTTCCATTAATCACGTTATCACGTTGACCCCTTGAAGGGTCAACCTGTAACTTAGGTTGAATGTTCATCACCATATTCTTTTAATGCTGTTGTCTTGACTGTCCACACTGATCTGTTACATGTTGGGTCATGCATTAGAGCTCCAGTGTTGATTCTCTTCACCAGCAGGTGGCAGTGTTGTTGTACTCCTGTAGGCCTGTTTTAGAACACATTTTGAAGGTCTCTCTCTCGTCTCGGAAAGGGTTAGACATATAATGTACAATAAAAAGAGGTGAATGAGGAACGTGCATCTGTTTTCTGTGGTGTTTTTATGGGAATGTTGATCTTTCAGATCAGTTTAAAGAGTGGTTCATGGTTCAGATTTTCCACATTTTATCGTAAGTGTGTCATGACGCGTGGAACTCACTGGTATTGGTCTTCTCTCTGCCTCGACCTGCCTTGGTCTTGTTTCTGTCTTAATTCAATTGGTCTTAATCAAATAGTTCCCTGTTTTCAGGTTTTTGTGCCCTAAAGAACAAACCTGTTCACAGGTTAACAAAAACTAATTTCACCTCAAACCACAATCTTTTCCTGAACACAACCATGTAGTTCTGTTGCCTGAACCTAAGTGACGTTGAGTGGTTCCTGACTTAGCGTCTGTATGTGATTAGTTGGAAATGAGAACTGGTTTGAGGAACAAAGGACTCTGGGAACTTCCCAATGGATAAAATGTATTTGTCTGTTCAGCACTCTGAGCTTCTCTCATCTGGTCGTTACTTTCTTCTCTTGTGTCATCGTCCGGTTTAACTCTCACTACCTCTTTTACTGTCATGATTAAATATCTTAGACTTACATTACTTTTGCTTAAAATTGATGCATTGTCTCGTAAACATTTGTTCGTATACATTTTCCTTCAACTCTCTCTTGCATTGAATCACTTTTGAAGCAGCCACTTCATGTAAAGACTAAGATCAGCGCTGAAGGAAAATGTACTTACAGTAATGTCCCATCGTTTCCTGCAAAAAGAGGAAAAGCCTGAGTCCAGCAGATGACAAGTTCTCCTCTGAAGATGCAGACCGTATCGGTGCCACTGCAGGACTTCATCAGTAAAGTCAAAGACAACGCCAACGCCTTCGTGTTCAGCGTTCTGGTTTTTTCCTATCAAGCCCTCCAGAATGGATTCCCGTGCTCTTGTAAACCACAACCTGGTTACTGCGTTGCATACATGGTCCTGCCGTGTCTCATCGTGACCGTCCTGATGCTGTCGACGGACCAGCCGTTCCAGCGGGCGTGGACCTTCACCACTACCAAGGGGTCGTGTCACTTCTGCTGCGTTCTGTTCCGTCGCTCCGTCAAGGCGTCGTGCGTGGGTCTGCTGTGGGTCACGTCCGTGCTCATCCAAACAGAGTGGTTCGTTTGCTGCAACAATCAGAATCCCAAAGCCGTAGCGGATTTACAATGCAAACACAAGACTGAAGTCACACCTGGAGGTCCACCTGTCGTGACCATCGCTGAGATGGAGATGACTTCAAGGGTAGGAGGTTGTTGTTGTTTTCTAAACTTTATTGGTTTGAGGACAGTTGTTGTTATAGTGCACTTGTCCCATTTTTTTTAGAGAGCCATTGTCATGGCGACACTTCCTGTCTAGCCTCTGTTCCACTAGCTTCTGTTACATCTGTTCTTCACCTGTGAGAAGTTTGAACCTTAAGTTTAGTTTAAACTCAACCAAGTGAAGCCGGATCTCAGACCTCTTCAGACCTGACTGTCAAAAATAGTTCACTGATGAAACATTATAACGTGTCTAGGGATTAAACAAAGAAGAACAATTCATTTGTAGATGCTTTAGAAACTGGAGCTCTTAATACTCTTCATTTGAATAAATATTTTGCAGCCAAATCAAATAGTTTACAGAATATATCAAGCTTCAATATATGTCATGCATATAGAATTATAGTATTATATGTTAAAGCCTCATGTCTCACTCACACCTGCATCAACACACATCTTTTGGGATCTCAAGGCTCCTCAAGTAAACAGATCCTCTTTTGGTTTCATCTCTTATCGACTGCTGAGTTTGTCATATATTTGCCAAAACATTATAGGCGTCACAAACAGGATAACGAACCTCAATCTCCCTTTGTTTCTTTATAAGGCATGAAGTACTTGAATTCTTACTTTACATGGCTTGTGGTAAAGCCATAAAGTAGTCCATGAAGATGAGATATTATGTTACTGTTAATTACAATTTCCTCCTTGTCATAGTCGTGGTTAGTTTATGGAGCTTAGCCGGTTACACCTTCAGTCTATGGGCATATCTATGAGTGACACTCGTTGTCTTTTTGATTCTGCAGGGTTCATTTAGTTTGTACGCCCTCCGGTGTGTCGGAGAATAGTGCGCGTTGAGTATAAATGCCTTGGTGGAGCTACGGCGTCAAGCGGGAGTATAAACAAACCTTAAGTCTTCCTCCTATTTCCAAAATCAAGGTTGAGGTCCAAAGACTCCTGTTTTTCTGTTTGTATGACTAGCGTTAAAACATTGACATGAACTTTTCAGAATGAATGAGTTCATTTCTGTGTTCTAATGGTAAAATGATTTCTACATGAGTGGTTGGGATAACATTGAGTTACAGAAGCGAGTGGAACAGAGGCTAAACAGGAAGTGACGTCATAGAGCAGAGCAAACATTCGAAGACTGGAAAAGTATTGTGACCTGACCTTAACGCTGTGATAATACACCCTGCTCTTTAATGCTTCTCCCTTCAGATGATTGGCATGTCTTTACTCTTTGGGATCACCTTGGTGGGCGCCATCTTGTTGTCGACCTGGACGATCTGCGCTGACAACAGCAGCTGTCCGAGATGTTGCAGCAGAGAAGTTCAAGTGCTTGAGCTGATTCTGGAAGTCGGGGAAGAAGTTGTGTCGAAGACGATGAAGGACGAACAACAAAGCAAGTTATCTGACAAAGTGAACAAGTACATTGCTAAAGGGAAGTGGGTCAATTGTTTGGACGTCGTTGAAGAGTTGATCGACACAATAGGAGAAGAGGTAACTCAAAGAATCAACACCTCTTTGTCTTTTCTCTCGTACAGCGCGTCATGTTTTAAAGTGTCTTAAAGCTGCATTCTCTCTGCTGTCCACCAGGGGGCGACTCCTCTGGTTGTATAGAAGTCTATGAGAAAATGACTCTACTTCTCTCTTGATTTATTCCCTCAGTAAACATTGTAAACATGAGTTTATGGTCTCAATCTCTAGTTTCAAGTCTTCTTCAATACAGCATGATGTTCATTTAGTAAATGATGCTCCATTTAGAGTCAAACAGACCATAAAGCAGGGGATGCTTTATTTTATTATAGTAGACCCCGGTTCAAAGCCCTGCTGATCAGATAATCACAGCAGCAAAGCAACCAAGGCGCAGTGTGGAGGTTTGTTTGGTTCAACGTCATCGAAGATTAAATCTCCAACAAATATGAAGATGTTTGCAGTTATTGTGAAAATCTTCTGAATGAATCTACAACCAGCCACCCTGTCACCTCTTGGATCGATGAGGCAGCAGACTGAAGCTCCATCTGTGACATGGAAACCTCAGAACTTACACATTAATGACCTAATAACATAGACAGGAGCATGGAGCGCAGCCTGTCTGCTGGCTTCCTCTCTGCTCAGACTGACAGACATGCAGTCTACACAGAGGTCACTAGAGGTCGCTGCTGCATCAGGTTTTGTCTGCAGTATTTATTTAAACAAATGTTTCCTATAGACTCTGTCTAAGTGTCTGATCCTGGATTCACTCATTACTTTACTTATAATTAGTCCTGAGAGTATGAGATATGACTCAACAGATCGTTACTTTAGATTTGATGTTAGAAAATACCACAATACATCAAATAAATAATGAGTGTTTTTTTCCCCAGATGCAGAGCAAACACAAGGACATCAACCAACAGAGCGATCAAGAAGAACAAACATCTGAAGGTCTTTAATCTGTGAGGACTGAAACATCTAAACCCACTGTTTCCAATGAAATGATTCAGTTCTTCTGCAGAAATAATAATGTCAAAACCTTTTACACAAGGCAATCATGAATGATGTCATCTTTATACTTTGATCTGAAGTCAGAGAAAGTATTCAGATTCAGCATAATCAGTTTGTTTGCAAACTTGTCATTTTCTCCTGCATTGTTTTGTTTTACTTCATTTATTCAGACGAAACCCATTGCAAAGGACAAATGTTCAGAGTTGAGAATGTGAAACTGAGGAAATCTTTCATATATGCTTGAAAAAGTGATTATATTGACCAATCAACTATAAAAGTAATTGTTGACTTATTTTCTTTCATTTGACTGATTAAACAACTAATTGATTTAGTTCTGTAGTTCTTTTATTGAAAATAAACCGTTCAGTTCAGTCGATAGCTGCTTCCACAGAAAGATCACATCAGCTGCAGCCATCTTGGTTCTTTTTTTTAAAACGCCTCAACAGATAAACGTTTGTGATTGACCCGTCTCAAGCTTGGTTTTAGTCTTGAAGCATCCTCGAGGGCCGTCACAGCATCAGACCCTCTGCGTGGTCCCTACGGCGGGTTTACACCAGTCCGACATTTTCTAACTAAGTGGCAAACAGAAACCATTTCTGTGAGTTTCACAACCTCAGACATCTCATCAGTGATTCAAACTCTCATGTGAATTGAAGATTGACTAATTTTCTAAAAGGTTCACTAACGCCCCGTCCCCAGCTATCTGTGTTTCCATGGCAACGATCAACACCTGCAGAACAAACACATGTTGTTGTGGTGTATAACTTTTTTTTCTGCTACTGCTTATCTCATCACTGGGTATAAAGTCTGGAGATATTTGTCTTCCTGTTCCGACCATCAAACTAGTTCAAACTAGAGGAGAACTTTATAGGATAAAAGACAAAAAATGTATTTCATATAAAAGATGGTACTCACATAAAGTGTGGACCATAAATAATGTGTATATATATATATATATATATATATATAAATGTATTTGTTAGACATATGGTTCATGATATGTAGAAAGAACAGATTTATATATATATATATATAAAAACTATTTTTTAGACATATGCATGAACCAGGAAGTAGAAAGAACAGAAAAACACACACAGGGCTGCTGGGTCAAAAAAAACTGATCTTGCCTCATGTGAAACGAAAAGTCAACATTGATTTACTTACTACCTGTAAGTATTCGTTATAACTTGTGTCCTTCACCAAGGGCACTAAGTAGTTTAGTTGTCTAAACATAACTAAGTAGTTTAGTTGTCTAAACATAACTAAGTAGTTTAGTTGTCTTAACCTAACTAAGTAGTTTAGTTGTCTAAACATAACTAAGTAGTTTAGTTGTCTAAACATAACTAAGTAGTTTAGTTGTCTTAACCTAACTAAGTAGTTTCCTGTGAAGATGGAAATTCCCTTTGAAACAATTGTATTCGTGTGAGGCAGTAATAGTAACATAATAACATGTGTTGCTGGATTTTAGTAGGAAAATGCAAAAGAAATTGGAACTTTTTTGTAAGATGTCCTTTGAACTGTTGTATGAGAATATGCTACATATTAAGAAAGGATGACATGCTTCAATATAAAGTATAAGCGATTGCAGGTTAATGTTGTATTTTCTTTCTCTTCTTCACTCATTCATTCTGCCTTGTATCCCTCGTCTTGCATCACTTTCTTGTCGATGGTGGGACTCCCACCATCACACAGACGACAGCGTGTGTCGTTAGCAGACCAGCTGAGGTATTTCAGCAGTCAGTCTACAGAGGCTTGTTTTCCATGGCAGAGCTGCATTACCATAGAAACTAATAAAGCATCTTCACAGGGAGCTGACAACATTAACAGAGCTGCGTCTGCTGCACTTCACTCAGATCTGATCCATCCAGTCGTTCTGCCGTTTATCGTTCATGAGGGAAATTTAGCTCCTCACAGCGAGAACACACAGCAGCTCATCACAGAGATACGACCCCTCGTAGGGAAACGGTGGAGACGGAGCAGACGGAGAGAGCAGAGCCATAAAGAGTCAAAACACAAAGTAGAGACACGAGAGGATTCATCGTTTCACAACTAATGAAGACGAGCAGAGGAAGATCAAACAAAGAAACAATGAAGTCAATGATGAGCATCAGTGGTGAGATGTAACACAGTACATTTACTCCTTCAGTACACATTCAAGGTACTTGAATATTGTACTTTTTACTGCACTACATCTCAGACATAAACATTGTACTTTTGCTCCAGTGATTAAAGTTTCATATCTTCTTGTGAAGGACAGGAATACGGAGCTGGACGTGTTAACCACACTGATGTTGATTTTTTAAACTCAGGAAGAACTTAACACCAACTCCAAAAGTAACATCGAGGAGACAATGGTGGCTGACGTGGGACAATCCTTGTCTCCTTTGTCGAATCGAATGAAATAAATGGTTAAAACATATATTCAGCTAGTAAGGCAAAGCATTGACACTCATTGATATTGGTAGTTAAAGTGACATGTGGAATACATCTCTGACAATCCCAACAACTAAACCTGACATGATGTGATGGCTTTACCCTGTCCTTCCTCTTCATCCTCCATGTTGTCGTTCTACGTTTGATGACTAAAAGACAATAAACTCATGAGCATCTTGAACGTTTACAGGACTGACCGCTGTGTGATGAAGACGAGGAGATCTACAACACCACGGTGAGACACTAACGCTGCCTCTAAAGTCCCCCCACAGAGTGATTATCTGCTCGTCTCCTACGGACGAATCGAGCGAAGTGGTGTCTGTTCTGCTGATTCTATTTCTATGGTGACGGCTAATAGCGCTAGCAGGTTAGCCTCCCCGACTGAGTCCCAGTAGGACCGTTCACTGCTGCTGTTCATCTGACAGCTGGAGAGAAAAAGACGTGAAACATCAGTTTATTCAGCCCCACTGTGAAACACACACACACACACACACACACACACACACACACACACACACACACACACACACAAACAGAAACACAAAAACAAATGCACAAATACTCGGTGTTAGAGCCGGTGGCGTGAAGTCTAAAGGGGACCCATAACCTTGGATGAGGGGAATAGAAAGTGTGTGTGTGTGTGTGTGTGTGTGTGTGTGTGTGTGTGTGTGTGTGTGTGTGTGTGTGTGTGTGTGTGTGTGTGTGTGTGTGTGTGTGTGTGTGTGTGTGTGTGTGGTAATGAGAGAGTGGGTGGGTGCAGTAAAAAGGAAGTGGCGGAGAAGAAGAAGATAGAAGTGAAGACAAGACGACAGAAAGCAACAGATGAGAGAAAAGGAAGAAGAGACAAGAGACCCGGACTAAGAAGAAGAAGAAGAAGAAGAAGAAGAAGAAGAAGAAGAAGAAGAAGAAGAAGAAGGAGACGGAGACACAAAGAGGTGAGGAAGAGGGGGAAACAAAAACTTGGTCACCTGAAAGGGAACTTTGGATGGATGGACTGACTGTTATTCATGAATCTCGGTTTTATTCTGCAGATTGTCGTGACCTCTTTATCATTGTGGAAAATAATATTGTTTTATAATAATAATAATAATAATAATAACCAGATATGAAAGAAGTATTAAGACATAAGTTATATTGCAAATCACAGCTTGACTTCAAGTACATGCGAGGTATGAATGAAATACTTCCGGGGTATTTCTAAATGTGTAAGTACAACTTTGTAAGTATTTTTTCATTTCACAGAGTACCTGAGGACAGTAATAGTATTATTGTAACAAGGCAGGAAATATGGGGAGATCAACAGTGTTGTTGCAATAAAATAAAATAAAATAAATATCCATCCATCTTCCGTTACCGCTTATCCAGTTAAGGGTCGCGGGGTGCTGGAGCCGATCCCAGCTGTCAATGGGTGAAGGACAGTTCACCTGGACGGGGTTCACCTGGACAGGGTTCACCTGGACAGGTTCACCTGGACAGGTCTGCCTGTCACAGGGCTGACATATAGAGACAAACAACCACTCACACTCACATTCACACCTACGGGCAGTTTAGAGTCTTCAATGAACCTAAGCTGCATGTCTGTGGACTGTGGGAGGAAGCCGGAGAACCCGGAGAGAACCCACGCTGACACAGGGAGAACATGCAAACTCCACACAGAAGGTTGTCCAGCCCGGGAATTGAACCCGGGCCCCTCTTGCTGTGAGGCGACAGTGCTAACCACTACACCACCGTGCAGCTAAAAAATAAATATAATATAATATAATATATATAAATATAATAAATGTGCAAATGACAATGAAAAAAGTATTTTTTCTTGTATTGAATATGGAGTACTGATTGTTATTATTCTACACTGTGGAGAGCCTCTCATGAACAAATACTTCATCACAGTTTATTGATGATATAATAGTTCTACACGTTACAGTATCAGGTCTGGGGTCATATGTGTCACTACCAGTATTAAATGAAGTAAAAGTACCCGTCATGCAGCAGAATCTACCCGGTCAGTGTTGTATTTATATTTTATAGAAGTATCTGTGCGGAGACGAGTTGAGCAGCTACTTTATATTTGTTTTGGTAATTTAACTTTTAGCAAGAAATCTGTTATATAAATCTGTTATAATAAATGTTTTGTGAGTAAAATGTTACTAGGAATCTACAGTTCAGGTGATTGTCAGCCCTCATATTATACAACAGTCATTTACATGAATACACAAAGTCAAATATTTGTATTATTATTAATCATACCCTTTTTTTTTCCTTACATATTTTTCAAACGTAGAAACTTCATTTAAACATCAAAGCATTCAGCTCAGCTGACCCTTTCATAAGCCCCGCCCCTTTAACGCAGACTGTCCAATCACAGCGCACCGTCTCTGGTTCCTGGGTTGGAGGATCTGGAGCTCGTTGTGTTAAACGTTGTGTAACAGTGAACTCGTTACTAAGAGAGATTAAAGGAGATAAACGTTTCTAAAACTTTAGTGGAGCTAATGTTAGCACAGCTTTAACTAGCATTAGCACTGCTATGCTACGCTAGCTACTGAAGGTATACTGAATGTACTTTAATGATTGTAATAGTGTTGTTCCTTCATTTCATTGTCTTAGCCAAAGGTCACATAGTACATGTCCAATGTTACTTTTCTCATTTCTAACTTTTATCTTTTCAGAAATATTAACAAATATTATGGCAAAAAAAATCCCCCATTCAAAATGAATGAAACAAACATTTTCATGTAGTCATTCATACCTTCACCTATAAATTCCATTCAAACTTTAAAATGTTCCACAGCGTTCATACATTCTGGCTTTATTCCACCTTCACATACCTTTTATTTTATTTTATATTAAACCTTGTTTGAAGCTTACTAAAAATGCCCTCCTCACATTTTTACATTAGTGTATAAAAAAAGTGATTATATATTATGTTATGTAACAATATTACATGTAATCACTTTAACTTTTCATACTTTAAGTATATTGTGATGGTCGTCTTACTGTACTTTTCCTGAAGTAAGATTTTGAATGCAGTACTTTTACTGTAACAGAGTATTTATACACTGTGGTACTGTTACTTTTACTGAAGTATATCGGAGTACTTCTTCTGTTTATAACATTCGCTTAAAGTCTGATAAATGACCAACTGGTACTGGTTTCCACACCGTGGATGTTCAGTCCTGAACACGCTTCTTCTGACATGAAACAAAGTGAGCTAATGATATATCAAATACTTTGATAGTAATAGTACTATTAGGTAATAGTTTAATAGTGAGTGTCTCCGACTACAGCTCCGTGTACTTCCCTGACACACCTGCTGTCAGTAGTTACTGGGCTGTGATTGGACAACAGCTGTTTTGGGGGGAGGGGTTTAGCAAAAACCAACTGCTCTACCTGTAGGAGGAGGGGGGCGTTTCCAGGGCGACCAACTGCTCATCCTGTGAAACAAAGTCGTAAGTTCTGGGTTAAAAAAGGACGGAGTGTCTCCGTTGTGGACCGATGAGTTAAAGCAGCGTGGAGGTGTGAGGCTGAGTCACTGTGTGTGTTTTCATTTCATATTTCATTTCATGTTTGTTATCGTCTTTAACTTCTCTGGATGTTTGGTGTTTGTCGGTGTGTTGTATGATTTGAAATGAATGATTCATGAGCAGCTGTTGGTGTGTTAATAATCAACGCCTGGAGCTTCTCTCTTGCTCTCTTTTTATTATCTATCCATCTCTTCATTCGCTCTCTGACTCATTTTCTCCCCCCCCCTCTCTCTCTTTACCTGAACGCCTTGAGTCCGGATAATAACGGCAGAAACAGGACATGTCTGTTCCTGCTGCTGCTCTCTCTCCTTCTCCTCATATTTCCACTTTCTCTCCTTCACTATCACTTCTTCTCTCCGTTCGCCTGTTTCTTCTTGCTGCTGGTTTGTCTGCAAATCATCGATTTGAAAAAAGGCGAGACAGAGACAGTAAACAAATGTGTCTTCTCTTTGTTAGTCCGTTTGCTAGTGTGTTAGTTAGTTAGTTAGTTAGGTATGTTGTTAGTTAGTTAAGTATCAGAGGAGGAGTCACACCTCATGGCTGTCATATATCTGGTAAGCCTGATCGATCCATTTACTCTGAACATTTATTGACAGACATATTATTGTTTATTCTTTTAATCTCCTCTCTTGTTCTGATCTTTTTTTGTCTCTTTATATCTGAAAATGTGGTGCTTGAAAGATAAATGTGTAAAATTCAGTGTAATTAGCAGAAAGTATTTACATTTTTATTAAAACGATTATCTACAGTAAAGGTTTGCAGCACCCCCTAGAGGCTGCAGGGTTTGTAGCGGCAACAATGGAAAAGTGTTGGACAGAACAAAGTAGTGATATTATCTCATAAAAGTCGAGACATTTTACATATGTGTGTGAAAATCTCTTTATCTCTGGTATTTAAACATCTGTGGAGGAGATCATGATTGTTTTTGTGATCCCTCTTTTGCCTCCAAGATTTCTGATAGAAACAAAAACTAGATGCCGACACAAAGACGAGTTTGTTGTTCAGTGTTTGCTAACAACGAGCATAAAGTGTTGAAGGAGACATCACAGTTCTAAACTGAGTTTGGAGTCCAGTAGTTTCTAGTGTTCATGTTGAGTCTGCAGAACTTTCTGCAAACAGAGTTCAACAAGTTCAGGTTAACAACTTATTTAGGCAACAAAACCAACAGTTAGGTTTAGGCAACAAAACCAACAGTTAGGTTTAGGCAACTAAACCAACAGTTAGGTTTAGACAACAAAACCAACAGTTAGGTTTTGGCAACAAAACCAACAGTTAGGTTTAGGCAACTAAGCCAACAGTTAGGTTTAGACAAAACCAAAAGTTAAACAACAAAACCAACAGTTAGGTTTAGGCAACAAAACCAACAGTTAGGTTTAGACAACTAAACCAACAGTTAGGTTTAGGCAACTAAACCAACAGTTAGGTTTAGACAACAACACCAACAGTTAGGTTTAGGCAACAAAACCAACAGTTAGGTTTAGACAACAAAACCAACAGTTAGGTTTAGACAACTAAACCTACAGTTAGGTTTAGGCAACTAAACCAACAGTTAGGTTTAGACAACAAAACCAACAGTTAGGTTTAGACAACAAAACCAACAGTTAGGTTTAGACAACTTAAGACAACAAAACCAAGAGTTAGGTTTAGGCAACAAAACCAACAGTTAGGTTTAGACAACAAAACCAACAGTTAGGTTTAGGCAACTAAACCAACAGTTAGGTTTAGGCAACTAAACCAACAGTTAGGTTTAGAACAACAACTAAACCAAACAACAGTTAGGTTTAGGCAACTAAACAACTAAACCAACAGTTAGGTTTAGGCAACTAAACCAACAGTTAGGTTTAGAAACAAAACCAACAGTTAACTTAAACAACTTAAACCAACAGTTAGGTTTAGACAACAAAACCAAAACCAACAGTTAGGTTTAGGCAACAAAACCAACAGTTAGGTTTAGACAACAAAACCAACAGTTAGGATTTGATAACAAAACCAAGGAGAAACATTTGAACAAGAGGATTTTTCACCAAACTGACCCTTTAAAAATGTTGTTGAAAAAATGTTTTTGCCCATTGTCAGTACAAAGTAAATATTATATTTAAACTCTAAAGTTTATCTTCCAGATGTTAGTATAACTTCTGTTTAACTGTAGAGAATTCAGAGCCAAAGAGCTCAGCAGGATGAAGACCATGGACGCTGACTGAAAGCTCTGGCCTGGACTAGCAGCCTATTACATCTCTGAAAATGTCAGAACAACTAATATATATATTTGATAATAACCATAATGATAGGATGTTGATGTGAAATGCATGCTGGGATACTTTCCTTTCCGATAAGGCAGCTCCCAAAGCTCTGTTGGTGAACCTAGACACATTTGGTCTGTTCTTGTCTAAATGTGGGCTGATTGATGACACAGAACAAGAACAGACAAGAAGTCAAACGAGAAGAACAACAGTCAGATAAAACTGCGTCTACTCATTCTGTTTCTTTGAAATTCATTCAAAAACAAACTATTGACAGACGATTGTCTTTATGTTGCAGCATCATGTGTGTGCGTGTTGAGTCGGTGTGGGCGTTCTGACTTCCTGCTGTGAGGAAACTCTCTTCCGATGGAGACACACTGAAACGTTTCAGATCTGAACTGATGTGGAAACACACTGACTCACACACACACTCACACACACACACACACACACACACACACACACTCGACTAGTTTTCATGTGTTCTTCAGGGTTCAGACTGTTTTCAGGATGACATGCGTCCCGTTAGCTTTGCCGTTGCGTCAATAATTCACTCGTCATGTCAAACTTCCTTAACTGAGGCGACAACGTGATTCTTCATAAGGAAGCTCATTGATGACAAAAACCGTCAAGCAGATGCAGAGCAGACAGTTAGAGTTCAATTAAATCTGAAAAACCGGAATAGAGAGACCTGAGAGCAGAACGGTGAGTACAGCCAGTGTTTTGGATTTTAGAGAACTGGTCGGGACTAAAGGCTGCTACAGTGAATGAACAAAATAAAACCCAAACTCTGAGCTAAAAGAGACTAAAAAGCCTTGTGGAGCTGCTGAAGGGTAATATTGTAACTTAACAAAGCTGACTCTAACTATTCTATCATTATGACTTTTCAAGCTGCTTTCATCTCATCATTATAGTTTAAATCTATGTCTTATTGATTACTGATTATTAATATGCAACAAGTAATGTACTGACGTAAATATCTGTCTTCTCTCTACTCCAGCGTGGTGTTGTGATGATCAGCTCAGGACCACTCTAACACACACACACACACACACACACACACACACACACACACACACACACACACACACACACACTACCAGTATGTCGGCAGTGCGCTCAGCCTCCCTTCCTCCTGAGGACCCGATCACGCCCCCACCCATGACCACGCCTCCTCGCAAAGCCTCAGTCCGCCTGCAAGAGAGGTGTGTATTCAGCACACACACACACACACACACACACACACACACACACACACACACACACACACACACACACAAAAAGGTATTCGGTATTATAACTTAACAAAAATGTCCTAATTTCTAAAACATCCTAGATTTAAGAACAAAAATGTTTCTAGAAATGTCCTAAATTTGTGTTCGTTCATGAAAAATGTCCTCACCTTTGACCTTGATCTTAAAAAATGGCATCATTGTTGAAGAAATGCCCTCACAAAAGGTAAAACAACACAAAAAATGTCATCATTTTGCCAAATGGTCTTTTGTTTCTTTAAAAATCGATTGGTTTTCTAAAAACATTCTTAATCTCGGAAATATCTTCTCTTATTAAAAATATCCTGACTTTCTTAAAATTTCTACTTCAAAAACTATCCATACTCTTTTTTTTGTAGGCGGGGCTCCAACCTCTCACTCCTATTGGATGTGAGCAGCCTGGGGGCGGAGCCTGTGTGTTCTGTCTCCACCCCGAAGGAGGTGTGGCTCCAGCTGCTCCACACCTCCTCCCGACCTCTGACCCACACCATGCTGCAGCAGGCCGCCGCCGACACAAACACCCTGAACGTAGAGTATCAGGTAACGTCCATGTCTTCATCCACGTCTTCTTCTGCTGCTGCAGGTGAGACCAGGTGTGTTTGGTTTTTTTAACGTGCAGCCCGTCCCTGTCTGCCCCCACAGAAGATCCCTCCGAATTTTGTGAACCCCGCAGAGCTGGATGTTCCAGGTCACATGATCAAAGACAGATACAAGACCATCCTGCCCAGTCAGTGACCTCCTTCTCCTCCAGTAGAAACACAGTAGACGCTGTTTTTCTGTTTGTTTACCTTTGTGGTTTGTTGTTTACTCTTCAGACCCTGAGAGCCGGGTGGTCCTGAGGAGCCCAGAGGAAGAGGCGGGGCCAGACCGCTACATCAACGCCAACTACATCAGGGTCAGAGCCTAACAATATTTCACATTGAGTCAATAATGAGGATGATGATGTTGATGTAATGCCCCATACCTCTGGCGGCCATGTTGGAGCCGATTGTTTCAGCTCATCTCAGATCCAATGAGTCTCCAGTGATCACGTCAGGCGGGGGTTTGTCAGCACCTAAAGCAACCTAGTGTTTTAAATAATCTAAACAAAACACAAAAGCTTTTATACTGACAAATAAAGAAACATTAACATCAAGTTATCACAGAAGTAAGTGGACGCCATATTTTAACATGTATTAAGTACAGAGCTGGAGACAGGACAGGGTTAGCCTAGCTTAGCATAAAGACTGGAAGCTTAGGTTAAACTGTTTATTTATTGCGTACACAAACAGACATGTAAAAACACAATTTGCAGCTTTAGTGGGATCCACTGACCGGCACAGAACCCCTGGTCGGATATGTTAATCGGAGTAAACGTGAATATTAGTGTAATATTTATATTCATTAGTCATGTAAACAGCTTAGTAGGAATGTTGTCTTTTTGTGGAATTCGAGCAAAAAACTGAATATTTTGTGCATTTAAACGTAGTCATTGAAATCTGTGCTGAGATAGTCGGGTTGTCTGGTGGAGGTGTAAGACAGATACATTCAGGTATCATCTGTGTAGCGATGAACAGAAAAACGAGGAGAGGAGGACCAAGCATGGATCCCTGTGGTGCCCCAGTGGAAATAAAGTGATGCTCAGGCTTCTGTTATTACCTTTCACAGTAAAAGCCCTTAAATATAATATTCGCAGACGAGTGTTTCTCATTTTCGTGTTGTTTATTCATCACACTACGACTGTCCGCTACAGCTTCTTCATCAGAGCTGACGCTGTCCATCTCTTTCTCCACTCTAAAATGATTTCAATGATCCCTCTTTACTTAGTTTAACTTTTCATATACAAAAAATACTGCAATCTTTGCGCAGTGGCAGCTGTTCTCAGATCGTTTGTTTATTAACTCGAGTGTCATCATCTCCTCTTTATTATTTTATTATTTTTGTCCCTAATTAATTTAGTTCATTCACAGTGAAGAAAATATGTTTCCAAAAGAAAACAAGCTGATAGAGTGTGACAGCGCTGTCACTCTGTGTGGGCGTGTGTGTGTGTTTGTGTGTGTGCGTGCGTGCGTGTGTGCGTGTGTGTGTGTGTGTGTGTGTGTGTGTGTGTGTGTGTGTGTGTGTGCGTGTGCGTGCGTCGGTCGGACAGATAAACAAACAGAAACTCAGATATGAAACGTCGGTTTGTCAGTGTGGGAGTCTGACAACCAGGAAAACCACAGGAAGTGAGAGAGGAAGTGACAAGTCTTCGACTCCCCCCCCCCCCCCCCACGCATCCATCACACTCTGCAATGTGTGTGTGTGTGTGTGTGTGTGTGTGTGTGTGTGTGTGTGTGTGTGTGTGTGTGTTGAACAGACACCTGCTGCTCCTCCTGAAGTGTCACAACATCTACTATTTATTTAATTAAACACGTATTAATTCATTTGTAGGTTTAAATTAATACATTTGAATACTTTTACATCTGTGACTCGCCGATCGGTCGTTATTGATGAACAGATCGTTGACTTCCTGTCTAATGAGGTCAAGGATGTGGGCTGGTTTCAGAAGAAAGGTGACATGAGGAAGTTTAGATTTCTTCACAAAGTTCATGTTATTATCGTCTTCATAACGCGTCATGATGAGATCAGTCACTAACAGCATATGAAAGTTATAAGTCGTTTATGCAGTTTTATTACAATAATTACATCAAATAAATACAATATGCAAACACAGATTTTTAAAATCTGTGTTGGTTGTATTGTTCATTGGTCTTGGTTTATTGGTTGGTGTTGGTTGTTTGGTTGTTTTATTGGATGGTTGGTTGGTTTGTTGGTTGGTTTGTTGGTTGATTAGTTGTTTTATTGGTTGGTTGGTTGGTTGGTTGGTTGGTTGGTTGGTTGGTTGGTTGGTTGATTAGTTGTTTTATTGGTTGGTTGGTTGGTTGGTTGGTTGGTTGGTTGATTAGTTGTTTTATTGGTTGGTTATTGTTGTTTTATTGTTGGTTGGTTGTTTTATTGGTTGGTTGGTTGGTTTGGTTGGTTGATTAGTTGTTTTATTGGTTGGTTGGTTGGTTGGTTGGTTGATTCATTGAAGGTCTGACCTGGTCTCTCTGTGCTACAGGGTTACAGAGGATCTCCAAGGGCCTTCATCGCCACCCAGGGGCCAATGCTGCACACTGTGGGGGATTTCTGGGACATGGTGTGGCAGGAGAGGAGCAGCATCGTCGTCATGGTGACAAGACTGAAGGAGAACAACGAGGTGAGGAGACACGACTCCTCCTCTCCTTCCTCCGTTCTTCTTCTTCACTAATACTGAAAAAGATTCTGCTGTGTTTTACTCCAGAAATGTGAGCTGTACTGGCCACAGCCGAGGGAGAGGAGGAGGAGGGTGAAGGAGGAGGAGGAAGGAGAAGAGGGGCTGAGGGAGGAGGAGGAGGAAGGAGAGACGGGACGATTCGGCAGATTCCTCCTCAGAGTGACGGACAGTCGAGAGAAAAACGGGTTCACTGTCACTGACATGGAGATCCAGGTACACGAAAAGTAAAAGTATTTAACTGTGGTGGAAGTTGACCGAATAAGTAAAAGTATTTAACTGTGGTGGAAGTTGACCGAATAAGGGAGACCAACAAAGAGAAATTTATCTTTGTATATATTTTATAAGCTTTTGCGCAAAAGGTCATACATTAAATGATCGTTTTTCCTCTACATTAACCAAGTACTGCACTTCAGTATTTCTGTTACTTTGTTATTCTCCTCCACTACATCTCAGGATAAATACTGTACTTTTACTGTACTACATATCAGAGGTAAATATTGTACTTTTACTGTACTACATATCAGAGGTAAATATTGTACTTTTACTGTACTACATATCAGAGGTAAATATTGTACATCTCATATATATTGTAATATTGTGGATAAAATACAACACTTTGATTTCATCCATCACAGCATCAAACTGATGGATAGAACAGCAAACTAAAGACAGCAGAGAGTAAATAATCAGACCGTAAGCAGGTTCACTTGCACGACACGAATACTTCAAATGTTCTTTTAAAGGTTCACCACAGACGGAGAACCAGAGAAATGTCAGTAATCTGATTCCTTGCTCGTATATCTGCCAGAGTGTTTCCACATGTTATCATCGTAGAGGAGAGATAACGTCTCCTCAGAGATGTGGCCACGTTCTGGAGGAAATGACAAGACGCTCACACTGAAAATCATGTTCTCTAATTTGAGACAAGAATTATCTTTTTGTTTCATGTTTAACAACGACGGAGAAGATGTTTTAATATGGTCATTCAAATAAAAGTGTTGCATCTTTAAACATATTTTCATCCATATTATGCCGTTAAGTTGATAGTAGGACAACGGTCAACTTTGCTTTAACAGTTTCAGTTTGTTCCTTTTACTTCTGCAACATGACAATACCCTCGACACAAAGCCAGCTCCATAAAGGAATCCTTCTCCCAGTGAGCTGTGGGAGAAGTCGACTGGTCTCAAAGTATCCTCATAACGGTTCATATGATACTTGCTAAAAGTTACTCCTTGTTTTTAAGCATGTTTTCACACTAGTCCAGCAACACATGTCAATATTCACGTTCACATGCAGAAAGTCTTTTCAAAATAAACTTCTGTCTTCACAGGAAACAACTTAGTCAGGTTCAGAAAAAGTTCATTGTTTCGACTGAAAAAACTGCTTAAGTTAAAAAGGAAGTTACGTGAAAATAAATGTGTGTGTGTGTGTGTGTGTGTGTGTGTGTGTGTGTGTGTGTGTGTGTGTGTGTGTGTGTGTGTGTGTGTGTGTGTGTGTGTGTGTGTGTGTGTGTGTGTGTGTGTGTGTGTGTGTGTGTGTGTGTGTGTGTGCTGGGCTCGGAGCGTCGTCCCATCAGACACTACTGGTTCACCTCTTGGCCTGACCACCACATCCCACAATGCACCGCTCCCCTGCTGAGACTGGTAGAGGAGGTGGAGACGTACAGCAAGTCCCTCCTCCCGTTCGGCTCTCAGCCAATCACAGGCCACGACCTCGGTCCCGGACCAATCGTGGTCCACTGCAGGTTGGTTCCTCATCAATCCGTTAATATTCACAGCTGTCCAGTTGTTCATAATACATTTTTTTAAATCATTTTTAGATGCTGTAAACTGTGATGTAGGTTTGAAATGTCGAAGAACAGGTGATACAACACCTTCAGTGTTCATGATGGAGCTCCTGAACTCTATGATCTCTTTCTCCACTAGTGGAGCAGGAAGGAAAGAAAACGAGGAAAGGAAACGAGGAGAGTAAAAGAGAAAGTCACAAAAACAAAGAACGACTGAGATAGAAAATAAAGTGATGCAGTGAAGTGTTTGAAACATCGTTTGAGGGGAAAAATATTATTTTAGTTTATTATATTTAAATATTTATATATATTTTCACTTTTTTTTTATGACCCTCGCCTGAAAGATTATAATAAAACAACAAAAAATAGTTTGCTAATGGAGAAGCTTCTACTGCTTCACGAAAAAACATAAAAAATGATATATTATAAAAATGTGGGGAATAAATCTGTTTTTTAAAATATAAAGAGCTGTAAAAGGATTAAAAACTAAGTGGATGTAATGTGCAAAACATTGACCAAGGAAAGTGCAAATGTTCACAGAATAAAAATTACAACGTGTGGAGTTAGACCTGCAGACATCAGTGGCCTGCTCATCTCGGGGTCCTGGTAATCCTGGAGGTCCTGGTAATCCTGGAGGTCCTGGTGGTCTAACAGGTCCTGGTAATCCTGGAGGTCCTGGTAATCCTGGAGGTCCTGGCTCCAAATCTCTCGAGCGTTCAGCTGACATTCCGGTCCGGTGTCTCTGTCCTCTCAGTGCAGGTATCGGGAGGACGGGCTGTTTCATCGTCAGCAGCATCAGCTGTCAGCAGCTCAGAGACGACGGACAGGTGGACATCCTGGAGACGGTGTGTCAGCTCCGACTGGACAGGTGAGACTCACCTGTCCTCTCTACTCTCAGCCTCTGCTGTCTCTCTGTCTGAGGCTTAACGTTCTGTTAACCCTCCTTTACAGAGGGGGGATGATCCAGACCATTGAGCAGTACCAGTTCCTCTACTCCACACTGGCCCAGTACAGCTCCCAGTTACAACACAGCCAGGTATCTCTCTCTCACACACACACACACACACACACACACACACACACACACACACACACACACACACACACACACACACACACACACACACACACACACACACACACACACACACACACACACACACACACACACACACACACACACAGATTGAGACCATAAACTCATGTTTACAATGTTTACTGAGGGAATAAATCAAGAGAGAAGTAGAGTCATTTTCTCATAGACTTCTATACAACCAGAGGAGTCGCCCCCTGGTGGACAGCAGAGAGAATGCAGCTTTAACACAGGAAGCCTTGGCATTAGTAGTTTAGAGTTCTTTTTTTTGTGTCTTCTATCATATTTGGAATAATAACACACTATATTCATTACTCATCCTGGTTTAAACACAGATGTCGACAACATTCAGTCACATAATCTCTGTCTCGACCTCTTTAGACAGAACACAATATTTAGTTTGTTACATCTCAATATCATTTATATCTTACATTTATATTTGCATCGTAACCTTTTGATGATGACGTCCATTAGAACATGAATACAAACCAATACTTTGTCACAATCAGTGTTGAACACTGAACTCTAAATTGAGATTATTATCAGGAATGATCATATCAGATCTGCGTTCATGTTTCCTGACATCTGCCTCTCTCAGTTCTCTATTCTAGCCTATGTTATCTAATGAAGACAGAAAATACTACAAATTAAAAGTCTCCACAGATGGTTTAGTGAAGGAAGCATGAAGCCAGTTGCTTTGCTGATCTTTCCCTTAACTGCATCGGTCAAGTTGCCCAAACTTCACCAAACGTCTGGTGGTTGAGATGTGAGAGCTTCAGTAACAGCAGTGTTTCCTCTTAACCAGGAGCAGAACCAGAACCCAGAGGACCAAGTCAGCATCCAGCTACAGAACCTCCAGCTGGACAGCACACAGAATGTGAATCTGCAGAACCAAGCAGAGCAGGTTCACACCTAAAGAGATCCAGGAGACCTCAGAACCAGCAGAAGACCCAACACCAGAGGACCCAAACAGGAAGTGAAAGACTTCATGCACCTTCAGAGAATCAGGATCACACAGTTCAGTCCAGTTCAGAGCAAAGAGACCCTGAATAACTCAGAGCATCATGTCCACACTGGACTGAAAGTCTCAGAAAACTGAACCAAGCAGAAAAAAAAACACAAAACGGAAAATGTTAAGTAAAATAAAATGAGGAATTTTCTTTGTGGGTACATCTACTACATTCATTGATAAGACACTGATGGAGCAGAGGACCACAGCTGCAAATATGTGTTCCCCATAGAAATAGAATCCGAGTAGACTTTGAACTTCTTTCTGGGGTCATTTGACTTTGGCAAAAGATGGATGGCTGGCTAGTTAGGTAGCTAACGTTAGCTCGTCCTTCTCCTGAGTGCAGCTGCTGTTTGGCAAATGTTCTGTAACCAGTGGAGAACAAAAACATGGTTGAATTATGTAGCTAGCTAACTAGCCAGCTTACCACTAGTTAGCGATTTAGCTTGCCAATTCCACCATGCTTTAATGCTACATTTGTAACACGAAATGAGCCAAACAAAGTTGTCTCTTGTCTGTTGATAGTTTTGTTTTTTCCTACGCTGTGAAGAGTAACGTCACTACTCCACTGCTACAGAAGTTAGCCCGCTATGGTTCACGATAAATGGCCGCCACTCCGACCAAAAGTTCTTTGAGTTAAAAAAGATTCATCCCGCTTTCACCAGATGCTGTATGGATGACAAGAAAATTCATTGAGCGGCTACACCAACTCTACTTTTGCTTTTTGCGTGTGTTTTTACATCATATAGTCTGTAGTGACTTCAATGTAAACACATACACGTGCTATAATATGCTACATTCAGTGACGTAGAATAAAATGAGAGAAAGATGGTGGTATTTATGGTGGACGGGTCGAACAAACACATTCAACCAGGAGACCTGTGTTTGTATAGCAAAGTGTTTTTGACTTATTGTGAAGTTACGTGATGTTTGTGATGTGTTCGCTGTACTTTTGTAAAGTTGTTTACGCTTGATTTAGTGAATGTACTTTTTAAGACAAACAATGACATTTTTTCTAATCCTAACAGTGTTTTACTTCTCTAAACTTAACTGTAGCCGCTTCACATTAAAGACGTGACAAAAAATGACACAAGAAAAGCCTAAAATGTGTCATCGTGACACGCTGAATGTCTTTAAGATGTTGTTCTATTTATAAGAGATCAGGTTGGAATAGTTTGAATAGTTAGCAGTGAGTCATCATCTGAAGCAGCAGCTGAGCTTTAATTAGACAAGAAATTATGTTTCGAGCTGCAACTAAGGATTGTTTTTATTATTTGTCACTCTGAAGATCATTTTCTCGATTGATCGACCCTTTTAGAAAATGTTGGAAAATAATAAAAAGATATTAAATGCAAATATTTTATTTTATTGTATTTTATTATTTATTTTTCTCAATTGATAAAAAAGATTGATAAATATGAATATTTTTTTATTATTTGATTTTATTTTGTTATTATCATTATTTGTGTTCTCAATTGATCGACCCTTATAGAAAATGTTAGAAAATAATAAAAGTTATTAAATATAAATATTTTTATTTTATTTATTTATTTCTCTAAGAATCGACTCTTTTAGAAATTGTTAGAAAATAATAAAAATTAAATTAAATATACATCTTTTTTTATTTATTTTTGCTTTAAAAGAAAAGATAACTTCTGACCACATCTCGTGTGTGTGTGTGTGTGTGTGTGTGTGTGTGTGTGTGTGTGTGTGTGTGTGTGTGTGTGTGTGTGTGTGTGTCTTGAACCTGACAGAGTTGTGAGAATTAAAGAAGCAGTTAAACCTGCTGAAATATCAACTTTACAAAGGTTAATGTTCATTAATATAATATAAGTACCGTGTTTTAACACCAGGGAGCAGCGTTTCAGTCACACAGCAGAGTCTGCTTCTGTCTGTCTCCTCTTTCCTTCCTCCACTCTCCTCCTCTTCCTCCATCAACCCCACCCAAACAGGAAGTATAGCCAACATCCTCCCCTCACATTAAACACAATCTGATTCATCACTGCAAAACAGGTTTTCACCAAGAAGAATTCACCCTCAGTGATTTACAGTAAACACAGGAAGAGAAAATAAAAGCAAGCACTGCAATAGTCCAGACTCATCAATATAGAATAGAGACATATTTACAATAAAAATATGATATAAATGAAATGTATGTCTGTTTCAAAACGAATGAACAGTTATGTACAGAAATGTGCAAACTATTGACCAGGGAATGTGCAAAATTTGACCAGGGAATGTGCAAAATTATGACCAGTGAATGTGCAAAATATTGACCAGGGAATGTTGAAAAGTTCACTGTCAAGTAAAAATAATATGACCCCCCAAAAAGAGAAGGAAGACAACTTCAATATTTTTTATTTTTTTTTTTTTAAATCTACATCAGATTCCTTCACTTAAAAAATTTTAGTCAGACATTCTTGAGTCCATCCAAATATTATATATTTATTTTATTTTTTATTTTTTCGATTGATAAAAAAGATTGATGAATATAAATATTTTATTTGATTATATATTTATTTTCTATTTTATTTTTTTGTTTATTTTGTTTTTCTAAATTTAAAAATGTTAAAAAACAATAAAAAATATAAAAAAAAGACGGAAAAAGAAGGAAAGTAATTTATAAAAACATTATATTTTATTTTTTATTTTTTTCGATTGATAAAAAAGATTGATGAATATAAATATTTTATTTGATTATATATTTATTTTTTATTTTATTTATAAATTTAAACAATAATTGATCATTTTAAAAATATTAAAAAAATATAAAAAAGAAGGAAAGTAATTTATAAAAAATTATATAAATATTAAAAAAAGATTGATGAAAAAATATTTGATTTGATTATAAGTAATTTATAAAAAAACAATAATCATTAATTAATTATTAAAGTTTTATAAAAACATTATATTTTATTTTATTATTTATTTTCTCGATTGATAAAAAAAGATTGATGAATATAAATATTTTATTTGATTATATATTTATTTTTTATGTTATTTATAAATTTAAACAATAATCATTAATTAATAAATATTTAAAAAAAGACGGAAAAAGAAGTAAAGTAATTTATAAAAACATTATATTTTATTTTATTATTCTCGATTGATAAAAAAGATTGATGAATATAAATATTTTATTTGATTATATATTTATTTTTTATGTTATTTATAAATTTAAACAATAATCATTAATTAATAAATATTAAAAGAAGTAAAGTAATTTATAAAAACATTATATTTTATTTTATTATTAATTTTTCTCGATTGATAAAAAAGATTGATGAATATAAATATTTTATTTGATTATATATTTATTTTTTATGTTATTTATAAATTTAAACAATAATCATTAATTAATAAATATTAAAAAAAGACGGAAAAAGTAATTTATAAAAACATTATATTTTATTTTATTATTTATTTTTCTCGATTGATAAAAAAGATTGATGAATATAAATATTTTATTTGATTATATATTTATTTTTTATGTTATTTATAAATTTAAACAATAATCATTCATTAATAAATATTAAAGAAGTAAAGTAATTGATAAAAACATTATATTTTAACTTACTATATATGACATCCACAACTATTAATAATAATAAAGTATTTCCAGCATGAGCGTCTTTTACTTTGAAAGGCCGTCCCGGATGCGTGTGTGAGTGACAGCTGGCTGACGGAGCGGCGTAAGGCGGAGTAAACACCCAGAGACAGAGCCTCTTACCCCGGCCTCCCAGCGGCCTCACACCGGCCTCACCCCCGCCTCCAGCGCTCCTCTCCGGCTCCTCTCCGCCCGTCCGCCCGTCCGAGCAGCCGCAGACCTCCGGGGTTGCCACAGCGACGGTCAGCGTCCGAACACAGGAGCGGGGCGTCAGCCAGCTAGCATAGCCACCTAGCATAGCCTAGCCTAGCGTTAGCACCGCCTCACAGCTAGCGTTAGCATCGGCCGCGGAGATGATCGCGCTGATCAACAAGCTGCTGGACTGGTTCAAGGCGCTGTTCTGGAAGGAGGAGATGGAGCTCACCCTGGTGGGGCTGCAGTACTCCGGGAAGACCACCTTCGTCAACGTGATAGCGGTGAGCTAGCGGCTAGCCTCCCGGAGCTAGCGGCTAGCAGCGGTTAGCTGCTAGCGGTTAGCTGCTAGCCGCTAGCGGTTAGCTCCCGGCTGCGTCCATTGTGGTGCTGCGGGCGGTGAGGTCACGAGCTGCGGGTGTCACGGTCCTCTCTGAGCCTCAGCATGCTAAGCTAACGGTGCTAATCACGTGGTTGAGCCTCTGCAGCGGTCACGTGTTCAGTGAGCGGCTTCATCAGGAGACTTCTTCAGGGTGGAGGTTACCCCCCCCACCGGGATCCATCCCTCTGACCTCCTCTTCCTCACAGCCTCCTCTTCCTCCTCTCCTCTTCATCACACAGCCTCCTCTTCCTCCTCTTCCTCACAACCTCCTCTTCCTCCTCTTCCTCACAGCCTCCTCTTCCTCACTTCCTCCTCTTCCTCACATCCTCCTCTTCCTCACTTCCTCCTCTTCCTCACAGCCTCCTCTTCCTCACAGCCTCCTCTTCCTCACATCCTCCTCTTCCTCACAGCCTCCTCTTCCTCACAGCCTCCTCTTCCTCACAGCCTCCTCTTCCTCACAGCCTCCTCTTCCTCACAGCCTCCTCTTCCTCACAGCCTCCTCTTCCTCACATCCTCCTCTTCCTCACACATCCTCCTCTTCCTCACAGCCTCCTCTTCATCACATCCTCCTCTTCCTCCTCTTCATCACAGCCTCCTCTTCATCACAGCCTCCTCTTCATCACACATCCTCCTCTTCCTCACATCTTCCTCTTCAGCCTCCTCTTCATCACATCTTCCTCACTTCCTCCTCTTCATCACATCCTCCTCTTCCTCACAGCCTCCTCTTCCTCTCAGCCTCCTCTTCATCACATCCTCCTCTTCCTCACAGCCTCCTCTTCCTCTCAACCTCCTCTTCCTCACATCCTCCTCTTCATCACAGCCTCCTCTTCATCACAGCCTCCTCTTCCTCACATCCTCCTCTTCATCACATCTTCCTCACTTCCTCCTCTTCCTCACAACCTCCTCTTCCTCTCAGCCTCCTCTTCATCACATCTTCCTCACTTCCTCCTCTTCATCACAGCCTCCTCTTCATCACATCCTCCTCTTCCTCACAGCCTCCTCTTCATCTCACAGCCTCCTCTTCCTCACAGCCTCCTCTTCCTCACACAGCCTCACCTTCATCATCAATATCTCACACACACACACATATATGTATATATATATATATGTGTATATTTATGTTTAAGTGTATATATATATTTAAGTGTATATATATTTAAGTGTATATATATATTTAAGTGTGTATATATATATATTTAAGTGTGTATATATGTATATATATATTTAAGTGTGTGTATATATGTGTGTATATATCACACATGTGTTTGGTGACCTACTAACACAGATTTAACTTTTCCTCCACTAATAAATGTTTTTATTGTTCCTTCCTATCAGAGTAAGAAGGCAGCTCCAGATTAGATTCCGATAAATCGATTCATCTAAATGTTTCTATAAACATTATTTGTTTATTATTTCTCTCTGTGTTTAAAATGCTGCATATTTGTGATGATTATTAATTACAAAAACAGATGAATTTCCTTCAATTATCTTTTATTGATTCAATATGAGTAACAAATAGAGACGCGTCAACTGCAGCGTTACGTTTACAAGCTTTGCAAAAAGAACCAAACTGAATAAGTTTGTAGCAGCATCCTCGTATGCAGACAGACTTCATCATGTTCACTAGTAGAGGTGCATCGGACCGTCATTGATCTCCTCACAGTTTAACGTTAACCATCACAGTGTTAATAAAGTTTTTTACAAGAATTTCCTTTTGGGTTAATTAAGTTCTATCATATGTTATCTTCTCTTATGCTACAATAACATCAGTACAATGTGTGATGAGCCTAAATCTGTTTGTTCGTTCCAGTCTGGACAGTTCAGTGAAGACATGATTCCTACAGTTGGATTCAACATGAGGAAGATCACTAAGGGCAACGTCACCATCAAGGTTGGTAGTTCCACTCCACCGCTGCCTGTCAGCACACACTTACACTTATAAGTTCTTTATTATAATAATCTAAATATAGTAAACCAATCTGTCAGACCTGTGTTTTTCAGATGATACGTTCACTTATTTTTAAAGTCCTTTAAATCATTTTTCCTTCTAGTTAATTATATAAACACTGAGGCTCCCAAACTCTGAATTCATGCTCATGAAACAGGTTGTTCTCATCCGGCGTTCCTAGTTATACCTACCGAATTCATAGATGTTATTCACAAAATCATGAACCAGGAAGTATAAAGTCCCCCACAGGGAGGGAGGGAGAGTAACACCACCTTTGTAGTTTTTTTTGATGATCGTTTACTAAACCTAATTAATGAAGTATTTCATCATATTTTACTGAACCTAAATAAGTTGTTTCCTGTTAAGACAGAAGTTTATTTTGAAAAGACTGTGTTCTTGGAACGAGCAGAATCTGACATGTGTTGCTTTACTTTAGTATAAAAACGCACAAAAAATGAGTAACTTTTGATAAGATATATGAACGATGAGGATACGATGCCTAAAACATTCATTAAGTTCAGCAACAAAGTTCATTACATCTTCATCATGTCTCCAGGATGTCCAAATATAGACCTCAAAAGATTGAACACACATGTGGAACTCATAAATCTCCGTTATGTCAAAGATTATTTATATTATTTCCAGCTTTAAATGTATCAATGACATATCATCAATCAATAGGATGCAAAGCAAAGTATCAATCTGTGGAATAAATCATTAAAGAGGCACCACTTTCCTCTTATAGCCTTTTTTCCATTATGCTACTTAGTGGCCTTTATTTTCCCTGTGAAGATTAATCCTTGAAATAAAACACATTTATAGATTTTAAATAAAGAAAAGAGAAAGAAACTAGATTATATTTTAGAGAAAAAGGAGCATTTTCTTACTCCAAACAAATAAAGAATATGAAAGGACAGTTTAATCTCTTTATTTTGTATTTTATTTATTAAGATCTCAGCTCTCCTCTCTAACGCCGTCCTCTCATTCTGTGTCTAGTTGTGGGACATCGGCGGTCAGCCTCGGTTCAGGAGCATGTGGGAGCGTTACTGTCGAGGAGTCAGCGCCATCGTGTAAGTCCTGGTTTCCTAAACTCTGGTTTGTGTCTTTAAACGGGTCGCTGGACGTCTCAGACGGGTCCAAACCTGACAGGAGACATTAATGAGACGGGAGGAGACGCAGAGGAAGAGAGCATTAAGTGTTATATTTAATTGTTTTGTTGTCGAGCGTTTTGTCAGATGACGCTGGATGCCGTCGTAGAGTCAAAGAAGAGAAGCAGAATGCAGAGACGAGAGTGTAGAGAGCTGTAAATGGGTCCCAGTTGGTCTGCACGTCCAGCTGATGGAGTCAAAGACATTCAGATTTTCTACAACCTCCATTTGGTTTTTAGTCCAGTTCAGGATGAGATCACACAAAGCCACAAAAAAACTGAACCAAGAGCGTTTTCTGCTTCAGTGATGAGATAACAACGGAGACGCATAACAACAATCTTCAAAACTGGAAAAGGGAGTCGGTAGTTTTTCTAAAGTATTCTTAATCTTTCTCCCCTTCAGGTAAACTCTGTCAGCTCTTGTGTGTGAACCGTTAGCGCTGTTAGCTACTAGCCGCCGGCTCACTGTCGACATGTTGAGAGCCGTTTAGAGGCAATCAACTAGTGACGCTTTTCTAACGATGCGTTTTTGCAGGAAATGTTTCATGAGTGAAAGCTCTTATTTTGTCATATTTGTCCTTCCTGTAATAGCTACATGGTGGACGCAGCAGATCCAGAGAAGATCGAAGCCTCCAAGAACGAACTCCACAACCTGCTGGACAAACCGCAGCTGCAGGGAATTCCTGTAAGAACACAATGAAACACAGCAGAAACCAGCCTGAGCCAGACCAGAACCACGTTTACTGAAAGTAATATATGACTTTGAAGATCCGTATCGCGGATTCAGATTTTTGTTGTTTTGTTTTAGCAGCTGGTCGACAAGAATCACCACCGTCCCAAAAATCATTGAAATCAAAATGTTAACCATGGTGTCGACCTGTCAATCAGTGTGTAGCCCCGCCCTAAAGCATCCCCTGCTTTATGGTCTGTTTGACTCTAAATGGAGCATCATTTACTAAATGAACATCATGCTGTATTGAAGAAGACTTGAAACTAGAGATTGAGACCATAAACTCATGTTTACAATGTTTACTGAGGGAATAAATCAAGAGAGAAGTAGAGTCATTTTCTCATAGACTTCTATACAACCAGAGGAGTCGCCCCCTGGTGGACAGCAGAGAGAATGCAGCTTTAAGACAAAATATTTGATGTCTGGTCCTCCTGTGTGTCTTCAGGTTCTGGTTCTGGGCAACAAGAGGGACCTACCAGGAGCTCTGGATGAGAAGGAGCTCATAGAGAGGATGTAAGTGAACCGTTTATTTATGACCTCCGTCAGAGATGATCGTCTGTATTTCTGTTTAGTTATTCTTTAGAACCTGCGGCAGTAAAACGAGAGGTTTTCTGAAGGGACTCTGGTGCTCAGACGCAGTACCTCTTTAGTCCACAGGGACCGCCAGAATCAACACTACATGAAAGTACCAAGAAACTCATCATGCAGAATAATACACTGTTATTATAATTATTGATGCATTAATGTGTTCATCACTTTATAATGACTTTATGTTCTGCTGAGTAACTTCTGGGATCAATAGACTTTAATCCAAACTGCATTTAAATGTATTATTATACATTCTACATTCTATTAATATGAATCTGCATGTTAATGTTTAAATAAATGTAGTGAAGTTAAAATTGTTAATTAATCTATAATAATACATCATTTAATATTGTGTTTGAATCATCAAAGGAACTTATATTATTATAAATGTAATGCAGTAAACAGTACAATAGTACTTAGTTTAAAGTATTATATAATGGAAGTACAAGTACATCAACTTAGTGCTGAAGTGTTGACGTACTTGTACTTGCAGAGTCATGTGACCTGTTTCTGGTCGTGTCGATCAGGTTATGTTTTTGTTTGAACTAAAAAACAAAATACTTTCTATATATTATTGTTGCTGTGTGAATGTTTTCATGTTTTATCGTCTTGAGTTTTCATTTTTTGTGTTTTTAAATCAGGAACCTGTCAGCCATCCAGGACAGAGAGATCTGCTGTTACTCCATCTCCTGCAAGGAGAAAGACAACATCGGTACCACACACACACACACACACACACACACACACACACACACACACACACACACACATACTCACACACACACACACACACTCACACACACACACATACTCACACACACACTTTATTCTAGTGTATCACCAACACTACTAGTTATTTCACACTGTGATGTTTAAACTGTGTCATTAATCTGCGGATCACATGCATGCTGAACCATGTGACAAAGACAACATCTACGCTTACACACACACACACTCATGTTGGTACTTTTATACTTGTGGGGACCCTGGTTGACATTATTCATTTTAATGAGACTCCTGCATATTCTCAAACACATGTTGAACTAGACATTAAGAAAGACCTGCAGCCTTTTAATAAGTATGAAAAATCTGTTTCTAAGTATTAAGTCCTATAATACTTTGTCTTATTTTCTGTAACTAAGCAACCAATCTACTTCCTGTTTACACCGACACCCGCATGCTCAGTGGTCGTGAATAGTGATATTCATTCTCAGGCGTGTTAGAACTGACGGGAATCATTTTATTACGATGCAGAGACGCCGTGTTTGTTTTTCAAATCCTGGTTTTAAACAGAAAACGTATTAGTGAGGATGAAGTGTGATTATGAACAAAATGAAAACGTACTCGGTTAAACTTCTCCGTCTCTTCTTTCTCCTGTTTGTTTGTTTGTTTGTTTGTTTGTTTGTCACACCCAGACATCACTCTTCAGTGGTTGATCCAACACTCCCGGACTAAGAGGAGTTCCTGAGAACAGACACGCCCCCCCAACAGAACAGGCCACGCCCACCTGTCCTAACGCACACACACACACGCTCTTTGATCAAACCCCTCCTCCCCCCCTTCTCTAAACTTTACTCCCTAACCTCCCACCTTTATCCTCAGACCTCCTACCCTTTAGATGCACTGGTGACTCTTATTGAATAAAGTATCAAAGCAGGAAGTCAGAAAACCAAACCAAAGCCTTCGGATCTACTTCCTGTTTCCTCCAGTAGACCAACACGTTCAACGCGTTTTAAATTATTACTCCGCTCACTCATTTCCTGTGATTTTCTCGCCATAAATTAGACTCCATTCTAAACACAGAGCTGCTGAAAATCACAAATGTATGTTGACTATATTCATCATTAAAGGAGTGTAACAGTGACCGTCCAGTCATGTCACTGTTGACGTAACAACAGCTGATTAGAAGCATAAATGAGATAGAAGAAGGCGTCTAACATAACGAGCATTTCTCTTTGAAAACAAGGAGCCGAGTTCAGTGAGAATTCACAGGAAACGCTGTGACATCACAATCCTGACATTTAACCCTTCGTTAGCTGATGTCAGGAACACTGATTCTCCATCGAGGTGTTTCTCCGCTCACACTACAGAAGTCTACAGCTTTATTTATTCCTACAGCAGTTAAAGGGTGATTTATATTACAGAACATGAGCATTATTTATAGGGAATATTTCCCCCACTAGAAGAAACTCTGTGGATTATCTACAAAAACATCTTCATGGATAGAAACCACAAATTGTTTTTGTTTTTTTGTAATCTGGTTGGAGTTTTAGTGTTTGATACCGGCAGCAGAAAAGAGTTATCAGTGCATCTTTACAGATCCACACAACAGCCTCCGTAATAATCAGATCTTTTTATCTGTTTTGGATCCAAAACTAAACATCATCTTGCAGCGATTTTGATTTTTACTTATATACATAACCGTAAATAATGAGACCGACCGACATAGATGCAAACATTTAGCTTTGTTAGCTCGTTAGCTTCGAGCCTGTTTTGTGGATTTTCCCATGATCCTCCTCTTCCCCTCACAGATCTGCCTTCATCCTTCCCTCTCTCCTTCAGATTGCTTCCCTCTCTACCTCCACATGGTTCATCCATCCACACCTCCTTCATCTCACCTTTATATAATCCTTTCTTCCTCCTCCTCCTCTTCCTCCCTCGTCTGTTGTAAACTGCTCGTCCTCCTCTGTGTCCCCTCTATCCTTCCTTCCTTCCTTCCTTCCTTTATTTTTGGATGTTACCTTCTTCTCCTTTCCTCCTCGCCAAGCCCCGCCCCCTCGTTGTGTCTCTCGCTCTCCTGCCGAGCGAGGGATTAAAAACCTTTTTATTGCACTGTTGATTTTTTGTTTTTGTAAGATATTAATAATGAGAATAATGTTAATAATCTTCTTATTGTGACATAACCTGGTCTGTCCAGATGTAAGGAAGCGGTACTCTAACTGGAGAAGGAGAAATGTTGTTTCTGTTCATATCTCTGTAATAAGCTTTTTATTATTTGTTTTATATTGTCATTTTTTTTATTATTGTTTTTTTTTTTTTTACTTTATGAGACTTCTCTGGATGTCAGCCAGAGTTCAGTGTTTTCTGCTCTGAGGCGTCTGCTGATTGGACCTCGGGGTGTCACGTGATCAAACGCAGCGTTCACTCATGTCGGATAAAAAGCAGCGATGTAATTAATTAAGCGTTGAACCTCCCACATATTAAATGTTTATTTTAAAATCCATCGAGGTAAAACGTTTTCATCCATTTATTTTACACATTTACATATTACTAGTGAAAACAATTTATGAGAAAACAAAACTAATCTGATTAATTAATAATATCAAAACATATTCGTCCCTCCTCACAAAATCTGTCTACAGAAAAATAATGAAACAACATTAAAATAAAATATGCATTTATGAAGAAATAAAAAATATTAAATCAAATGATAATTGTAATGTTTGAAAATGAAAAATAAGAACATTCAGTGATCACTTAACTGTCAAACTGAAAGAAATTGTTCAACCTAAATTTAAAGCGAAATAAACTGGACTTTGCAAACTGCTTGTTTTAGGTCATGTCTAATGAGAAGTTTTTTTTTTTTTTCTTGGTCATTTTCATATTTGTCAGTTTCAGAGAAAAGACCTCAAAGAATCCTGATATAATATGAACCTTATTTTTATTAGAAATGAACAAAAATTGGGACAGAATTCACATGCAAAACTGCAGTTTGTAATTTAATTCTCAAGTCCAGCTTGCACCTTGACAATTTTATGTTACATTTAGTTTCTATTATAATGTTGGTGTTGAGCTCAGTAGTACACTGAACATGATTTAATGCATTTCCAAACATTACAAATGTTCTTTTAAATCTCGTCAGCCATAGACCTCCACACCCAACAGTGTTAGACCTGATGAGGTAGGAATGTGGTTTAGGACCAGGATCTGGATCCTTTCACTCTGAATGATGGTCGGCTCCATGCCTTTATTTATCTGCTGGTGCTCAGACTGCTGCGCTACGTTTGTCACCAGCTCATAGTCGATGTGAAGAATATCTTCTTTTTGGTTTAAATACGTTTTAAATGTTAAGATTAAGAAAGAAAACAAAATGAAGTAAACGTTTTTGTAGATTGTCATTAGCATTTCCTGTTTCATTTGCAACATCTTGGTGAGCTCTTTTCTCCTATTGGTCCACATCACGTCCTGACACGTCCTGGTCCCGACAGCAGCCAATCAGAGCGCAGAACTAACAGGAAAAGGAAGGAGCATTGCCTGTCTGTCCTTTTATGTTTAAGAATGGTCAAACCTTTTAGCTTTGTGCGTGGGAGATGAATTCTGCTTTACACTGTCGGGTCAAACAGGATCAGTCCCCAAATCCAAAGTCCACATTTAGACAAGAACGCTCCAGAAGTCCACTTTAGAAGTGTTTTATCCAGGATGCTAAAGCTGCAGCTAAAGGTTATTTATAATATCTAATATTCTGCTGAATAAGTAATTCACTCTGTGTATTAAAAGCTGATCAAGTTCTTGGAGTTTGAGGAGACGTCTTTTGTTGGTTTTCTCCAAACAGCAGGTCTGAACCCAAAGATATTCAACTTAACGTTATATAAGACTAAAAAAACTGGGTTTTTCTGTTGATTGACTTATCTATTAAACGGCTCATTGTGACAGTTCTAGAGGTCGCTTAAGGAACAGCCTTCTGAGAATATCTGGTAGTCGAGTATCTCATTTCAGCTAGCAGCGATAGCAAAGCACATAATTCAAACCAGGAACACATTGTTCTGCTGTTTCAAATACGAGGATTTGCTCCATGATTTCAGGAGATGTGAGGATCTGTAGCCGTGTAGAGGTGTGTTAAGTGGAACACCTGAGCTGAGCTCCCAGTTACAGGCAGAGTTTTTTCCAGAGGTTAGAACTTTTAATTCAATTTGCCAATTCGGAAATGGAACTCCCTGAAATGCAAATTCAAAACTCCTGAGATGGAGATCAAACTCCCAGTGACCCTAGTCGAGATGGAACTCCCATCGGAACTCCCATCGGGATGGAACTTCCTTCGGGTCGAGATGGAACTTCCATCGACTCTAGATGGAACTCCATCTAGTCGAGATGGAACTTCCATCCCATTTTATTATTTAATCTAATATTTTGCTGCTAGCATCGATGCTAAAGCTCCATAACAGCCCTCTTTAGCCCAACAGTGTAAAGCTGTTTCTTTCTTAATAAACACCCAGAGCCGTCTCTCTGAAGGGGCTGGGTCAATAAGCTGGAGCCACCAGAGCTCCCAGTACGTCCTGAAGAAACACCAGAACACAACAAGCACAACTCAAACCAGTCGGACAAGAAGAATTATTAAATGAACTAAAAACGTTGTCCTCAGATGACTCGTTTGGTTCTCCGGCTGCTCCAGATTTCAGGTTCTGGTTTCTTCTGAACCAGCAAAAAAGCTGCTGTCTGACTCTAAATGTATTGATCTGTTGATCAGCCAGCACAGTGATTATTAGTTATTGATGCTGTCAGACGGACCAGAGAGCTGAAGGGAATTAAAGTTACGCCCGGATCTTTTTGTGACATTTTGATAAAATCCAGAGTTCAGAGTTTTGATGATGGATCAGAAAAAGATAGAAGTTTACTGATGAGGGGAATAAGTACTGATAGGTGCACATGGCGTTACCTTTCAAACACTTTCTTGACTTTCATGATGTTGCACTCAGATGTTCACATGAAACAGACAGAAGTAGTCGCTTTAAGAGTAAAAAAGAGAACAATTAAAGATGTTTTCTGAAAGTTATTCAAATTGTGGAACGCAGTTACGTTAGAAATGAGATTTCAGCCGCTGTTGATCCGACAATCACTTCGTTTTAAGGCCACCAGGTCGATGCAGTTTTTCTAAATGCAAATTGAAGAAATCCTGTGAACACTAGAAACATCTGTGGACTTTTTATTCTCTTCATATGAATCCAGAAACAAAACAATGTTTTTACCGTAGAGCAAACATTGAACCTGACGTTGAAATGTGATCACTGTCGAACTCGCCTGCTGTCCGTTAAATCAGAACGACGCCTTCAGAAGTCAGACTGTTTATTTTCTCTACTTCTTCACCAAACCAGGAAGTCTGTTTCTGATTGGCTCTGGTCTCTTCTGTTTGCATGCTGAGGGTCGGGGTTGTTTATCTGTGGGAGCCGATGAAGTAAACGCTTATTTTTGGTTCAACTTTACCGATAAAACGTCCTTAATCCAGCAAGTATTAACCTTCAGAAAAGTAATGTGATTACACAACATAGAAGGAACTACAACCAGTAAATCAGACGAGTGGACATCGTGATTCTATTGGTCTGAATGGATCACATGATGACAGAGTGCTTCCACAACTTTTCCCACTGATGAAAACTGGAATCTGGTCGTTTTAACGTGAAGTTTGAACACGATTGTTTTTATTTTTTATGGCAAATAATCTCGTAACGTCCTGTGATCGCTGCACGTCCAAACTGAAACCGTACAGGAAGTGAAGTGAGTCTCGATCGTCCTGTTCGGGTTTATCCTCCACGAAAAAAACGGGAGAATTCTGAGGAGTCGACACCAAAATGTGACGGAATCCAGAAAGAACGTTCAGAATCACAAAACCAAACGGATCCACGTTAAAGAGGAAACCTTTGACCTTTGAAAGGATCTTCTTCAACGCTAAACCTCTTGTTATTGTTTCTCTCTGATTTATATATATTATGCGTTTATGTTAAAAAGAATCCTCTTAAAAAATGTTTGAGCGACAAGGAACTGAAACCATAAAAACAAGTTCGGTCATGACCAAAACAATCTGAACTTCTTGTTTTGTTCTTGTTCTGAAACTGTAAATGAGACTTGATTTGACAAAGTTAGAAGTTACTTTACCTTCAAAGGCGTCATTAATGAAATCACAAGCTCCATTTAGTAGCCTTTCTGGAGCTTTCACTCATAACTCCCAATCTTAATCAGAGGATAGAGTTTGTCCATTTTTCTAAAAACTTAATTTAAAGTCCAGATTCATCAAATATGTGGAGTTTACATGTTAAATGTTAGAAAAACAATCAAATTAAAGTTACAACTATAAGTTGTGGATGGTTCTGATCTGAACGTGATCCATGGTTCTGACTGGATTCTCTGGTTTTGTGTTTGTTTGTGCAGCGTGAACAGACGGTTTGTACTTTATTCTTTGATTCAGTTGACTTAATGTGTTTTAATAGAAACATGCTTGTGTATGATACTAAATAAATACTATGGAGAAAAACAACAAGAGGCATTCTTTATTCTTTGTTTTGAATTATTTGTATTGTTAATGGCATCATCATTAATAAATAATGTATACTTACAATATTATTAATACTGTTTAGAAAAACAACTTTATTTCATTCAAGTCTAAAAGCTCGAAAACAAAAACACTTGTTATAAAGAATAACAAAAGTATTATATATAATGTATATTATATTTTAACATGAAATATTATAACTGATGCTCATGTGTCATACTTTGTTTATTCTGTATTTATTTTCTGCAGTGAAGTTTTTTTTTTATTACAGTAAATCAACGTTTTAGGTGTCTTACTGGTTCAGAGCTGCAGGGGGCAGCACACACACACACACACACACACAGACACACACACACAGACACACACACACACACACACACAGACACACACACACACACACACACACACACACACACACAGACACACACACACACACACACACACACACAGACACACACACACAGGACACACACACACACGACAGACACACACACACACACACACACACACAGACACACACACACACAGACACACACACAGACACACACGCACAGACACGCACACACACGCACACACACACAGAATACACACACACACACACACAGATACACACACGCACACACGCACACACACACACACACACGCACACACACGCACACACACACACAGACACACACACACACACACAGACACACACGCACACACACACAGAATACACACACACACACAGATACACACACACACACACACACACACACACACACACACACAGACACACGCACACACACACACACACACACGCACACACACACACACAGATACACACACACACACACACACACACAATCAGGTTTCAATCCAAATGGAGCTCATGTTTTAACAGAAAACTGTCAAAAGAAAATACAAATTAATAAGTATATTTGTCGTTAAAATGTTATTGCCAAAAAAGAAATACTTATGTCCTTCACTGCAGTAAAGGTACTAGTACACACTTTAAATATACTCCAATAGAAGGAAAAGTCCTGCACTCAAAACATGAGTGCAGAAAAAGAATATAAATGTCTTTAAAGTACTCAATAAAAAGTACAATATCTACCTCTGCGGTTTACTTTAATCTCTACTTCTACTCCATTACAAATACAATGAATGTGTGCTCATGCACAGTACTGACTAGATGTACGACTAGTATGAAACAGGTTGTCCACTAGAGGGCGTTGTGTCACATCTCTCCTTCAGCGCTCTGATACTTCAGGGTTTATTTATCTGGAGGATAATTGACAGTTTAGAGAACAGAAAGAGAAAAAAGAAAAGTAAACGTGTTGAGCTCAGTTTATTCTCAGAGATTCAAAAGCTGACGGACAAAAAAAAAAAGAAGTAAAAGAACCTTTAAAGGAGTAAAAAATAGGAGCTGGTCATTCGGCCTCAACGTGATCGAACTGAGAAGAGCTGTGTGTGTGTGTGTGTGTGTGTGTGTGTGTGTGTGTGTGTGTGTGTGTGTGTGTGTGTGTGTGTGTGTGTGTGTGTGTAGCTACTTTTATACCAACCAACAAAGAAACAGGCCTCAGTGTTTCCTGTCTGCAGTACAAGGTGGTCCCACCAGTGTGTGTTTGGTGTGTGTGTGTGTGTTTGGTGTGTGTGTGTGTTCGTTCCCAATGAGAGTCAACCTACCTCTCCAACGGGGACCCCATGCTCGTTGTCATGGCAGCAGTATCCCCCCTCCTCCTCTTCCTCCCTTTCCACTTACTCCTTCCCTCATCAGTTTTCCCACAGAACAAAACCAACATTGTGCTCCTGGTTTTCTGTGTGTGTGTGTGTGTGTGTGTGTGTGTGTGTGTGTGTGTGTGTGTGTGTGTGTGTGTGTGTGTGTGTGTGTGTGTGTGTGTGTGTGTGTGTGTGTGTGTGTGTGTGAGACATTCAGGTCAGATTAGTTTGTGTTCATTGAGTTTGTGTTCGGGGAGAAACACACACACACTTGTCGCTCTTCATTCAATCGCAATGTGCTGCAGATGAGAGGGCTAAGTTACACACACACACACACACACACACACACACACACACACACACACACACACACACACACACACACACACACACACACACACACACACACACGCTTCTTCTCGGTGGGATTCACACGCTGAGTGAGAAGTTCAACACTCCAGTTAAACTTTCACACAGACGGAGTCTCAAAGTGAGGAAATGTTTCCTTGATGCTCTCCGTCATTTTAATTTGAAGGAACAGTTTTAAATTTCAGAATAAGATATTCAATTCTCAACCGTGTGACTGAAAACATTGACTTTGAGTTACTTTACAGAATCAGAATATTATTACAAAATATAATCCATGTTTTATGGATCAAACCAACCAGCGAGTTATAAAGGAGGAGCAAGTAAAATAAAAAATAATGAATAAATAACAAAACATTTCAAAGTGAAGTTAAAGAATGAAGAACACAGACATCTGTCAGTATCAGTCCTTCCTCCTGTCCTCTGTCCTCCTGTCCTCCCTCTGTCCTCCTTTCCTCCCTCTGTCCTCTGTCCTCCTGTCCTCTGTCCTCTGTCCTCTGTCCTCTGTCCTCATGTCCTCCTCTTGTGTCCTCCTTTCCTCTGTCCTCTGTCCTCCTTTCCTCTGTCCTCTGTCCTCCTCTTGTGTGAACATGCGACGATGGCCAGTTGGATTAGGTTTCACTTTTGTTTACATGTTCACAGATGTATTGATAACCTTTTGACATTTAACTCTTAACTATTTTATTGAACGTCCTTCACTTCACAACACTGGTGTGTGTGTGTGTGTCTTTGTTCATGTGTGTGTTGTCTGTGTGTGTGTGTGTGTGTGTTTGTCTCTATGTGTGTGTGTGTGTGTGTTTGTGTCTATGTATGTGTAATTGGAGCTACTGGGTTCCTGAACGCATCGCTACCTTCAGATAACGTAAAACACTGAAGTCTCTCTAGACCCAGTGTCCGTTAGTGTTTGATCTAGGACCTAGGATACACTGAGCTCCTCCCTCCTCTTTTCTCCCTCAATCTTTATGTATTCATCCCTATTTATGCACATTACTGGCTTTGCTTCTTCCCCGGAGTCCTTGTGCTTTCTCGCCTCGCAGGTTTCCATAAATCGTGGCTGTACCTGGACTGTGGCTGTGCCTCCTGCTGTGCTAACGAAAACATAACGATCCCTAGTTTCAGGTGATTATACACTGATTAAAACATAGTTATGATTAATATATTCAATATCTGTCATTAAATCACCCTAAATGTTACATTGTCCCTTTAAGAATATAAAGTTATATTATAATCGGATGTTAAGGGTTAATGGTTGTTCTAAAGAAGTGAAATCTAAATTCAGAAGCAACCCCCTAAAACCAGAATAAATAAGTGAGAAGTGGATGTGAAACAAACACCCACCTCATGATCCATGTGGGACTCGAACCTGTGACCTTCCGTGTTACGTAACTCCAGCCTGAAGTTGGTTCCCGTCCAGTCTGTCCAGAGATGTTCTCGCATGACCAATGGAGGTCTAGTCGCCCCTGAGCGTTTATGTGTGTGTGTGTGTGTGTGTGTGTGTGTGTGTGTGTGTGTGTGTGTGTGTGTGTGTGTGTGTGTGTGTGTGTGTGTGTGTGTGTGTGTGTGTGTGGCTTCATTAGTGAACAGAGGCGGTCTGTTCCGTCGTTTGTCTCTGAGGGACCAGCTCTCATCACTACTAATGAGGAGGACATCAGCGTTCTCCTGAAACACTCTGTTCCTGCAGCTCGCCATCAATCTGCCGCTCTGCTTCCACAAAGACACGCGTGAGGACGGAAACCACGTTTAAATGATATTTTATAAACTTATTTTATCCTCTCATGTCACGTATCTATGTGGCTTCATTTCCAGCAAACGAAGAAAAGAAAAATAATAGGTGAAATATTGACAGAACAGTGAGTCATAAGTTATGAGATGAACTCTCTATCATCCTGATAAAAGACCGAAACCGACTTCAATATAAGAAGAGGACTGAGGAGGAGTGACGTAGAGACGGCGTATACGTCTCTGGTGTGGACCTGTCAATCAGTGTGTAGCCCCGCCCTAAAGCATCCCCTGCTTTATGGTCTGTTTGACTCTAAATGGAGCATCATTTACTAAATGAACATCATGCTGTATTGAAGAAGACTTGAAACTAGAGATTGAGACCATAAACTCATGTTTACAATGTTTACTGAGGGAATAAATCAAGAGAGAAGTAGAGTCATTTTCTCATAGACTTCTATACAACCAGAGGAGTCGCCCCCTGGTGGACAGCAGAGAGAATGCAGCTTTAACACAGGAAGCATTGACTTCACTCTGCAGAACGGGGCGGGGCTACACAGTGATTGACAGGTTGACACCAGAGACTTATAAGGTCACTTCTGTTCATTGCAAAATGCCGAACTCTGTCTCTGTCTGTCTCTCTGTCTCTCTGCAGGACAGAAATCATTTTCCTAACTGTCCTTTAAATCTCTAAATCCCCTTCATGAGTAAAGACGAAGGAGCAAAGAGACTCACATCGAAGAGTTTGAGTTCTAAATTAACTACTGTGCGTGTGTGTGTGTGTGTGTGTGTGTGTGTGTGTGTGTGTGTGTGTGTGTGTGTGTGCGTGTGTTGAATTTGGGCCGGTCTCCCGTGGCGACGGGACAGTAGTGAGGTCATTGATATGCAGCTCAGCAGCTCTGTCCTCCTTCACAGCGTCCACACAGACAGACAACGTCCTCTAACAGGAAACTGAAAGGATTCCTGTTATGTGTGTTTGATGATGTCATAGGGTTAAAGGTTAATTCAGTGTTTGGGCCTTAACGTGTGCTGCTGACAGGACGTCAGAACTGATACTTCGGTATCAAGTTGATGCCAATAATCCTGAAAACTAGACTGGAGGTACCGTCAGAACTAGAGTCAAACGTTGTCCCGTAGTCTTCTGGAAGATAGAACATTTATCTCATGATGCTACAACAAGAACAACAAATCTGTGTGAAATCGTCAAGAAGAGAGCTAGCTAACGTTAGCGGTTGATGCGTCTATGGTTGAATGATGCGTTCAAACTCTATCCTGTCTATGTTCCTGTCTATGTTCCTGTCTATGTTCTGTCTATGTTCCGTCTATGTTCCGTCTATGTTCCTGTCTATGTTCCGTCTATGTTCCTGTCTATGTTCCGTCTATGTTCCTGTCTATGTTCCGTCTATGTTCCGTCTATGTTCTTCACTATGTTCCGTCTATGTTCCTGTCTATGTTCCGTATGGTGGAGGTAAGGCTTTATATAATAATATAAATACAGTCTATGTTCCATCTATGTTCCCGTCTATGTTCCGTCTATGTTCCTGTCTATGTTCCGTATGTTCCGTCTATGTTCCTGTCTATGTTCTGTCTATGTTCTGTCTATGTTCTATGTTCCTGTCTATGTTCCTGTCTATGTTCCTGTCTATGTTCCATCTATGTTCCGTCTATGTTCTTCACTATGTTCCGTCTATGTTCCTGTCTATGTTCAGTCTATGTTCCGTCTATGTTCCTGTCTATGTTCCGTCTATGTTCCTGTCTATGTTCTGTCTATGTTCTGTCTATGTTCCTGTTCCTGTATGATATTTCATGTTCTTCACTATGTTCTGTCTATGTTCTTCACTATGTTCTGTCTATGTTCCTGTGGATATTCAACTTCTAGATTTCTGGTATCGTGACAAATGTATATCTCAGTTAATTAAATTAATTTTTCACACATTTATCATTTTGTTTCCTTCTCTGATGAGTTGGTTCCTCATCTAAATCAACATTTTGGCAATTTTAGACTTCATTTTATTTATGCAAAGTTCTTTTTAGACTAACGGGAAACATTATTATTTATATAGTTTATATAGTATAGTTTGTATCTGGTAAAGTATCAGATTTGTGCAATAACTTTAAAGAGGAACTTTTGGGATCTTTTGTTTTTGTGTCTCAGTGTCTCATGAGGACCAGAGTGTTTTAACTGGTCCAGTATTGAAGGAGAGAGCTCAGGATGTAATGTTATCACTGCAGAAACCCACTCACCATCATTTATGTCCACTAAAGGAACAGAATTACATTGTTATTATAAGAGTCTGACAAGATCATGGAAAGAACCCTACAGATAAATAAAACCTTTTTCTTTCTGTTTGTTATTGGGTCTAAACAAGTGTCTCTCTGAGAAGTCTCGTTCTGAGACGTGATTTGTTTCAGAACGAGACTTCTCCTTTGGTCTGTACTCTGTAGGTTCTTTCCATAATCTTGTCAGACACTTTTAATAACATAAGTTATTTTAGTGGACGTAAATGATGGTGAGAAGTTTCCCCCAGTGATAAACAGTTTGTTTAGTGTCTGTCGTCTGCAGCCTTCTCCTTCAATACTGAATCTCTCTATTAGTCAATTAGACACAATACCCTTTAAGTATTTTCTCCTTGTTGGCACATATTCATATTTTTCTTTGAGTTATTAACTGTAATCATGTGCTTGATGAGTTCATGTCCATTTATTAAAGTGAATAAAGTTTAATATTGTTTAGAGTTTTAATGATAATGAAGAAACACACAGGACAGAATTTTAAGTTGGTTGGATGTTTTTCGCCCAAATGGAGTCGTAGTTGACTTTTCTCCTTTACTTTTTTGTCCACAGGCTTCTTGTTTCTTTGATTTTTTATCAATGAACCAGATGTTTTTAGAGTTTCATGTCAAAGAAGAATCTCATCTGATGAGAAAAAATGACTTTTACTTCCAGAACCATTGACTCTCAAACAGCTTCACAAACCGACTCTGCTGCAGAATTTAAGGCATTTTAATGGTGATCAGCTGAGCTTGGTCAATAAAACCTTTATTGCACCAATACGTTTTCCGGACGACAGCAGTTTAAATTACACAACTTTATTGATAAATGTCAACCTCTACATCCGGTTTGTTGGTTTATGTCTCGTTCACAAGATAAAAACAATCTGCAGAGACACAAATATAAGACAAAGATTATTTTGTTTGTGTGGACTGTCCCTTTATTAAACAGTTATGAAAGAGTAGCCAGGCTCTTAATGTCAACCTTTTTCATATTTACAATAAACTCAAACACAGTGGTGGGACTTGAGTCAATATATCTTATTTCTTTTGTCCAGTTATTGTTAAAAAACAAAACAAAAAAACAATGGGAAAGCTTGGATTCAAAATTGGACACAAACATATCCCCCATCTGTAAAAAGGGACGCAAATAAAAACAATCACTGTCAAAGTGCTGTATGTCAAATTAAAACCAGCGTTATTAATATTAATATTTAGACAGAAGTGACTTCAAACTGGGTTTTTTTTGTCAAATCCATGCAACATTTGGGATTTTACCTTCACATTATCTTTTACCTGTGTTATTAAAAACAGTGGTTCATATATCTTGTTTCAACGGGATCCAAAGAAAGAAAGATAAATGTATTTAATTTCCATATAATGAATTGAAGCCAAAAGGGGGAATAATAATATGTTTATTTTGCATTATGATGAATAAAATCATGAAAGATGCTTAAACCTTAAACATTTCTTTAGCTTCCAGTGAAAGTGAAGCTAATATATGTGTAACATTGGCTGTTTATTAAAAACTATACCTCCACTTTTGCAAAACATGTAATTTATTTGTTTTGTTCTGTTTCTTACCGATGCAGCTAGAGACACGTTAACAGTTAAATCAGGTCTAATATATTGATGTTGAATCTAAATGTGTCCATGTGTTAGCTCTAGACAATAAAACTAGCAGATATTTATGGCACTAAACATCTGCTCGTTTGTTCTCAAGTACAGATGACGTCTGATTTATTTCCCACGTTCCATTGGTAGCTGTAATCTCACACATTTATACGGGTTTAACATGGTGACACTGAACATTACAAAGACATAAACAATCTTGTGACATAAAAAAATTACTATCTCACTTCCCTTCATATAAAGATGTGATTAGTTATAGCATTAAAATAAGCTAAATTCATATCTTCTGTTTGTTCTAGTTGTTTGAGTTTGACAGTCTGAGTGACAGCTGCCGCACTAAAGAGATATTAATACAAGTTCCTACACAGTTTAACTTCCTGTACAAAGAGAGGCCTGTTCAAATACTCTTCAGATCTCCTCCCTTCCTTCATCACGTTCTTCCCTTTCAGAAACATTCATGAAGCCAAAGATTCTTCACAAAAACACAGAAGTAGACTCGACTGATGGCATGGAAATAAAACAGGAGTAGAGCGTACATTCCCGTTCAAATTAACGTAGCAGGATGCACGTTGCACATTGTGCACACTCTGTAACCAGTGTAGCATTGAAGCATGGTGGAATTAGCAAGCTCACTAGCTTGTTAACTTGTGTACAGCTGGCTAGTTAGCTAGCTAGCAGCAGCACTGGGTCTAACTGTCACTCCGCCTCACTCCCCATCGCTCTCGAGAAGGACAAGCTAACTAGCTAACTAGCATACAGCTGGCTTGTAAGCTAGCTAGCTAATTCCACCACGCTTTGGTGCTACACTGGTTGCAGGAAATTAGCCAAAACATAGACTGGTGGCCAGCAGCAGCTGTTCTTCCACCTCACTCCCCATCGCTCCGGAGAATGACTAGCTAGCTAGCTAACTAGCCAGCATTGGGAGCTGAGACAACACATTACGGGCCCACTGACGCGTCATGACAGCTAACAACAATCGCCATTTTTTATTGTACTAGTCAAACAACCACAGGAAAACAGTCCAATGCCCGTTCTACTCCAATTTTACCATGACCTTTGTGGAAATAGTTGTCATATAGTTATTATTAATAGCTGTCGTTAGATGGCCCATCATCACTGTCCTTTAGCCCCACTGATAGTGTTTAAAACAAGCAGTAACCATTTTAACATACAATACGTCAGCTGTACACTCTCAGACAGTTAGTTTAACATTAGTCACTTCAGGCTTCAAGTATCTGCTAGTTTCCCATAAAACATGTGACCACTTCAGCTTCAGACCAGCAGAAGAAAACTTCCAGGATTTTCATATCAAACATTATTCCAGCAGGAAGTTGGAGGGAAGAGTTCGTTCGTCGAGTCCTGAAACAGCTGGTTGTGCAAGTACAGCAACTTTTCTACAAATACTACAGATTAAACTTCACTTCCTGCACAGACAGGAAGCTGGAGGGAGAAATACTGTGTCCATAGAGGAATAATATACAAATGGAAACTCTGGAGGAGGAGGAGGAGGAGGAGGAGGAGAGGACAGAGAGGAAGATGAAGAAAAGATGATTATTTAGGAGAGAGGTGACAGATGGGTTAACTAATGATGGAAGAGAAATCATAAAAAAAGATTTGATGAATGTGTTGTTTTATGGAGGAGATGATGGATAAAGATGGACCAGTGGCTCTAGCTGGAGATGGACAAGATGGCTGACGTGTCTTTAGCCTTGTCGAAGAAGATAGACGTCTCATTGGCTGCCTTCAGCTTGACCTGGGCGGAGCTTGGCGATCCCTGGGCGCTGGTTGGCTGACACTCCTGACAGCAGCAGCAGCAGCAGTCCATGAAGGCCTGACCGAGAGCCTGAAACACAACGACATGCAGGTCAGTGATCAAACAACAACAGTACCGTTAGCCTCTCATGCTAGCTAATGCTATGTTCAATTGCAAGAGTGAAAGCTGCAATACAGCTAAACTATAAAGTTGAATTGTAGCTCAAGTGCTTGTTGAAGTAGTTACTTCATTAATTAGCATTCTGAATTGGTCTACATGTTGACGATCTGACCACCACAACGTAGTATGAAAGACTGTTCATAAGAAGTGGACGTAGTCGTCATGGCTCTTTCATTCATTTGTGGATGTTTTCAGCGTTTTGGCAACCAATAAAGACAAGTGACCATATATGGACTGAGGAGGAGTGACGTAGAGACAGCGTATACGTCTCTGGTGTCGACCTGTCAATCAGTGTGTAGCCCCGCCCTAAAGCATCCCCTGCTTTATGGTCTGTTTGACTCTAAATGGAGCATCATTTACTAAATGAACATCATGCTGTATTGAAGAAGACTTGAAACTAGAGATTGAGACCATAAACTCATGTTTACAATGTTTACTGAGGGAATAAATCAAGAGAGAAGTAGAGTCATTTTCTCATAGACTTCTATACAACCAGAGGAGTCGCCCCCTGGTGGACAGGAGAGAGAATGCAGCTTTAAGACATGAAGCTTTGACTTCACTCTTCAGAACCAGAGGTTGACACCTGTTTCAGGTAAAGAGAGAAGGATTCATGACGTTTCCTGACCTACCTTACACAGACACAGCAGCAGCACCGGCGTCACCGACGACTTGAAGAACAACAGGAAGTGATGCAACAGCGCCAGCATGGCGGCCGTGTCCTCGGAGACGCTGATGTGCGTGTAGGCCAGCGTGATGTTGCAGACGTGTTCGGGCAGCGCGCAGACGCCGTACACCACCGCCAGCGCCAACAGCGTGCAGTTCAGCTGCCGCTCCACCGCCTGGTGCTGCTGCCGCTTCTGATTGGACGAGCGGTCGTCATGGCCGCGCTGCTTCTGGGCAGAGCTTGAGTCGCTGTTGACGTTGCGGGTGGCCATTTGGCAGAGGACGGTGAAGAGGATGGGGAGGCAGAAGTAGCAGCCGAAACACCACCACATCCGGCCCTGGAACAGAGGACAGTAATCTGATTACTTTACAGGAATACTTGGTATTATCTGGTACTTTCTGGTTCTGTGTAGTACTTTTTGACCACGAAGTACTTTGAGGTGGAGTTAAATATACATATTTAGTCATAATTAACATACATAACAACAATGAACGTCTTCTGTGACTTCCTGTAACTCTTCCTGTTGGGTCGCATCCTCACCTGGTGATACCTGAGCAGCAGTGAGTGGAGGGAGTCGGGCAGGTAGAGGGACAGCGGCGAGGAGGTGGTGAGGGTGCAGGAATCGACCAGCCGGCCCGTGGACGGAGACATGGCCCGGCTCGGCTGCCACAGGAAGATCTCGGGGCTGGACAGCGTCAGAGCGCCGAGCCACACCAGCAGCAGCTTCAGCAGCACGGCGCCGCAGCGCTCCACCCGCCGGGCCTTCAGCTGGGACGAGGAGGAGGAGGAGGAGGAGGAGGAGGAGGAGAGGAGGAGGAGGAGGTGGCGGCGAGGAAACGGTCGATGCCCAGAGCGCAAAGAGTGAAGGAGGTGATGCCCAGAGACACGGCCTGCAGAGGGAGGAAGGAGGTCAGAGAGTTCACCAGGTCCAGCTCTATCAAAGTAGAAGACCACTGTGACAAACTGAAAAACTAAATTGATATAAACTGTTTTTATGGTCGATTTGTGTTTGAAATATTTCATTTCAGAGCTACAAGAAGCGTTTAAACCGTCCAGTCTGGGTCAGCTTCACGGTGCTTTCAAGACCTTGTGAATATTCCCCTCTGTTGGCATCTACAGGATTGTTAACTTAAGACTCTCTGGAGGTTTATTTGAAAGAGGAAACTGAATGTAATAAGGCCCAACATCATAAAATTGTCCCTTATTTTTCGAAAAATCATCTTGGGGAAGCAATACATTGAGCAGATTATTGAACTTGGATGTTGCTTGATGAACATGTACACATGGTTTAAAATGTCATATCCCTGCACAAAAGATTTTAAAAATGGCCTCCATGTCCCAAAAGAAGAGAGTCTCTCCAGCAGGCGGTCCTGATTCAAAGGGCTACTGAGTTAAACTATTGAACATGTCAACCCAAATGTAAAGCTCATTCACAGCTTTAGAGTTCAACATCATCAGCATATACATATCTTTCATCATGTGTTTTTGCCTCGAGTTCAACTGCGTCTCCAGCGATCACATGATCAGATCTCACCTCTCTGCACTTTATGCAAATCAACACAAGCATCAGTTCTTTTTGCAGAGACCAGATGTGTTGTTGTCTGCAACCGACAGGAGACAGAAATGCACTTCCTGTTTCTGGTCTGCACAAAATTAAATGAAGAAGAAGAAGAAACCAAAACAGCACAGACTCTAAACCTTGGTGTGTTCTAAGCAAAAGAACTGATTGTGTTTGACTCTCTCTTAATAAATGAATATATATATATGTATTATATCTCTATACAGGCTTTTCGAAATGTTCAGATGTCGATGTGCATTTCCGTTATCCACCGGTTTAAAACAAAAATACATTTAGTCTTTTCACATAGAAATGATTTACATTAGGAGCGGTGAAGTAATATCTGCTCATGTGACCATGTGTGAACCATGTCTCTCAGAAGGTCTGTTTAAAGATTGGTTGCCGTCATAATGTATTTATATATTTTATATGTGTGTTATGGTCCTTTAACTTTAACATGAAGACATTTACACACACTCACACTGGGAAGTACCCAGTTCTACCACAGTAGAAAACCAAAGAAACAGACTAATCAGTTCTGTTCAGACGCACAGAAACTCTTTTCTGAACTGAAGACTTCCAAAATGGGCGCCAGAAACATTGGGGTCACAAATCATACAAACACAGTTTCACCCCAAATTTGTTCCTGTCAAACCATGAAAGCAGCAGCAGGATGTTTCAGCAGACATAATGACAGGTCACCATGGCGACGGACCCTCGCTTAGAAAAAAATTGTCTCCACTGTGGGAGGCTAGTTTTTTATGCCTCTGTCCGAGTGATGGTGATAGTGATGGTTATAATGATAGTGATGGTTATAATGATAGTGATGGTTATGATGATAGTGATGGTTATAATGATAGTGATGGTGATGATGATAGTGATGTGATAGTGATGTGATGGTGATGGTAACAATGGTGGTTGTAATGACAGTGGTGGTGATGGTGATAATGGTGGTGGTGGTGATAATGATAGTGATGGTGGTGATAGTGATGGTGATAATGGTGGTGGTGGTGATAGTGATAGTGATGGTGATAATGGTGGTGGTGGTGATAGTGATGGTGATAATGGTGGTGGTGGTGATAGTGATGGTGATAATGGTGGTGGTGGTGATAGTGATGGTGATAATGGTGGTGGTGGTGATAGTGATGGTGATAATGGTGGTGGTGGTGGTGATAGTGATGGTGATAATGGTGGTGGTGGTGATAGTGATGGTGATAATGGTGGTGGTGGTGATAGTGATGGTGATAATGGTGGTGATGGTGATAATGGTGGTAGTGGTAGTGATAGTGATGGTGATAATGGTGGTGGTGGTGATAGTGATGGTGATAATGGTGGTGGTGGTGGTGATAGTGATGGTGATAATGGTGGTGGTGATGGTGTGATAGTGATGGTGATAATGGTGGTGGTGGTGATAGTGATGGTGATAATGGTGGTGGTGGTGGTGATAGTGATGGTGATAATGGTGGTGGTGGTGATAGTGATGGTGATAATGGTGGTGGTGGTGATAGTGATGGTGATAATGGTGGTGGTGGTGATAGTGATGGTGATAATGGTGGTGGTGGTGATAGTGATGGTGACAAATGTAGTAATGCTTGTTATAATGGTAGTGATGGTGATAATGGTGGTTATAATGGTAGTCGTAGCGACAATATGGAACCCACAATAAAACATTCTGAAGCCAACTGGACTTTGGATAGACTGAAAATAATAATCTACCAACTAATTTAAGAACTTTTTTGCATAGACTGATATATTTTTTAAACATCTCCTGCTGTGTGTCGCATCACCTGATGGTAGATGGTACTGATTTAGACACGTTGACACCCAACTAGAAGGAGTAAATAAAAAAGAATAAGCTCAGGTCCCAGGTTTGGTCTTTGTCCCTTAGAACCGAATGGACCCGTGGAGACCAGGTGATAATCACCTCCTAACAACCTCCTGACCTTTTCAGTACAAACTCTTCACCTGTATGCAAAATCAATAAAGTCCAACAACTCGTAGGTACCACTGTCAGGCTCCTCAGAGGATGAACCCTTTCTGTTTAAACAGTCCATGAACTTTCCTCTAGGGTCACCAGGACAAATCACATCAACACATTTAAAGTATTTATACCACAAAAACACATAATCAATCTCACTGACTTCCTCTTTCCCCTCCCACTTCCACTCAAGCCCCACCCACCTCCATATATGGCACCATACGGCAGGTGATGTCGGCGAGGATCCTCCTATGGGAGAGCTGGTTGAGGACCACCACAGGGAGGCAGAGCACCAGGACCAGGAAGTCCCAGAATGCCATGCTGGCCAGCAGGTAGTTCCAGGCCGACCTCATGTAGTAGTTGTTCCAGACGACACACATGACCGCCATGTTTCCCACCACGCCCACTGCCAGCACCAGGCCGGCCAGGAAGAGCACCGCGTAGGCCGAGTACGAGCTCTCCGCCAGCGGGTAGAATGGGTTAAAGAGTCCCGGAGGGTCGCGGTCCGAGCTGGAGGTGTTATCATGGTGACTGACATCATCACTGTGTTCCCCTCCTCCCACTTTGGTCCCGTTGTCGAACTCGGTGGCCTGCGGCGACGTCACCGAGTCGTTCTCGAAGGACTGGCTGAAGGTGGACTGTTGCTCCTCCTCATCGGCACCGCGGGCCAGGCGGCGGTTCCGGTCCACGTCCAGATCCAGCATCTCAGGGAGGGGCTGGCTCTGGTTGGGGGCGTCCACGGTCCGGAGCTGCTTGGTGATCCAAAGGGGTTCCAGTTTGACGAGGATCTCGCTCTGACCGCCGGGTTGGCCGACGCTCTTTGCGTCCGTTAACAGCAGCAGGTTCAGACAAAACCACAGACCGATAGACTGGACCATGATGGAGACTTTAAACGTGGCGGACAGAATTCGGTGCTGACGCCAATTAAAACTCCAGCAATGTTCCAAAAAGTCCCAAAACTATTAAACAAAACGATCAACCTGATGATGGAAAACCTCCGAAAGATGTCGATGCAGAATCAGTTCAGAGTTCCTGGAAAAATGAATAAATGACAGGAGTTTGTTCGGTAAAGTTGACTATTCCGGTAAAATGTTTGGGTGAATCACGGAAAAGCTGGCAGACGTTTAACGGAACGACTACGACGATTTCATCAAGTTTCTAAATGATGAAGAAAAACTGATGTTTGTGAAGACGTTCACTGGGTTTAGAATAAGTTTGTAGTCCAGATCAGACGAAGGTCTCCTCTTCTCTTCTCTTCTCTTCTTCTCTTCTCTTCTCACACTTGTGTTTTTAAACTCCCAATACTCCTTCTAAAGTTTCCCACTTTAAAACTGGACTTTGTTTGTCCCGTCCATTAGTAATCCAAACAGGTGTTGGAGCTCCAGGAGGACGGGGGGTGAGGGTAAGGGTCTGTGTCCGTGTTCGGGCTGCTGTTTCAGGGCTGCAGGCAGCAGAGAGACTGGGCGTCCTGGAGCTCTGAGGGTCTCTGGGAACCAGCAGCCCTCTGTGGTCTGACTGGATGGAGCCTTTGTCAGGACACACACACACACACACACACACACACACACACACACACACACACACACACACACACACACACACACACACACTCTGACAGGTCGACAAACACAAGCATACAAACAAGGTTGGCTCACACTCAAATACACACATTTGTCTGCACAATCATGCATGCATACTTTCTTTTGCTCTGTTGGCTCTCACACACACACACACACACACACACACACACACACACACACACACACACACACACACACACACACACACACACACACACACACACACACACACGCTCACACACACATAGAAACACACTCTCAGTTCTGCTGCCCCCTGGTGGTCTGTGGATGGCATCACTCCAGCTGAGTTCACTGAAAGGAACACATCCGACTCAACTACTGATGAAGTGTGTGTGTGCGTGTGTTTTTGTGTGTGTGTGTGTGTGTGTGTGTGTGTGTGTGTGTGTTTTTGTGTGTGTGTGTGTGTTTTTGTGTGCGTGTGCCTGTGTGTGTGCGCGCTCTTGTTGTTGTGAGAACCAATTGATTCTATACATCCATACAGTCAGTCAGTCAGTCAATCAATCAATCAAACTGTATTTGTATAGCACCTTTATAAAGGTTAGTGTGTTTCAAAGTGTTTCACAGACGACTGACAAGCTGAAATAAGACAAAGAACAAAGTGTGAACTGTGAAAAACTTTAGGCCATAAAAATGTAATAAAATATATTTAAAGCTATAATAACAGTTATAGTAGTAAACAATGTGTAACAAAACTATATAAACTTAAATATGAAAGAATAAGTGAATAAAATAATAACATTTATTCCAAATCAATCACACATATAAATACTCACTACAACACCAAATGTGAATTAATGCGCCGCTGAAAATAGTCCCAAAGAAAGTTACTATTTCTTCCTGTTTGTTTGATAAAAAACGACTGTGAATTAATGTTGAAACTATTGATTTGTTTAAGACATGTGTACAGTAAGTGCATATATATATATATATATATATATATATATATATGCAATTGTTGTACACATGTCTGCCTTTAACAAATATATTTATATTTGTGTTTAATTCTATATTTACATGAAGTCTGCTCTATTTCATGTCTCACATTCTCATCTTTATTCATATTTAATGATCACTGTTGAACTTGAGATCTTCATTTCAAAAGACTGCTCATTTGTATTTGTTATAAATATATAAATAAACAAATAACTTGAAACATTAGTGACACGTATACATTAAAGCATCAATAATTAGATATATCATTGGGCAGAAAGTGACTCAGTGAACATAAAACGCTTTGTGCACATTTCCTGGTTGCAATTTCGTACAAACTGTTCTCAAAACCAGGAACTGAATCCAGACCACCTGGGTCTGAACCAGGACGTAGGGGTCTGGTTTCACTGGTTTTACTTGCAAATTATGAGACGAGCAGCTCAAGAACTAAATTATTGTAAATTCAGGATCGGTGGACTCGTCCCTCAGTCCGGTCCTCGTTGTGTCTCTGGTTGTTTCTGTTCATCAGGTCTGAAGACGTCCAGAGGGGACGGACGTTTGGAGCTGGAGAGACAAGATTCTGAGGTTGGAAACATTATTTCAGTTTGTTTCATTTATTGTGTTAGTACCAGGGTCCACATAAAAAAACTGCTTTCATCTACTGGTGCAGTGAGAGTCCTGATCCAGGACTCTCACTGCACTCATCATGTTTAGACATTTAATACTGTCCCACATGGTCTGGTGATCATGACTCCTGGTCTAAACCCAGGTGGTTCTGGGTTCAGGTCCTGATGTGGGAACAGTTTTTACAAACCACTGATTGATCCATTCATTTACGTCAAATTTGCACCTCTGAAAACGTCAGGTCCTTTAAGATACAAATAAAGTAACGTATCCATTTAAAGTTAAACTTAAAAACTAATAATAAAACTAAATATATTTACCAGTCAAGCTAGCTAAGCTAAGCTAACCTAGCTTGACCCCCAGTGGTGACATTGAGCTACCTGTTCTCTGTTTCCTCCTCGACGGTCAACGGGGAAATGAGTTGAAATCAACATGAAAACATCACGTCAACGTTTGAAATATTTAGCTGTTGTTTCGAGTCGACAAATGAAACCACACGACAGTAGTCGTTGTTCACCAGAGGACCGTCTCTGCTCCTTTAATATCTTTTATGATGTGAAACACCGTCGTTGACATTTGAAGGCAGAATCAAGGTCGACCAGCTCAGGTTTAGAAGTGACCTATATCTACGTGCTGCACACACACACACACACACACACACACACACACACACACACACACACACACACACACACACACACACACACACACACACACACACACACACAGTGAGTCTAAAGGTTGTTCGTTTGCTTCATTCACTCGTCGTCTGCCCTGAAGAAGGAAACTTCTCTTCTCTCTCAGTGATGTAATCGAGTTACCGTCCTGCTAAACTTTCTGTTATTTCATACATCAAAGTGTCCTCACACTTCCTCTTTGTTCTCTGTTAGTACTAACACACACACACACACACACACACACACACACACACACACACACACACACACACACACACACACACACACAGAGAGAAAGAGAGGGAGGTGCTCAATTATCGAGTTGAATAATTAACAGAACTGAGACAGCCAGCCAGACAGAAGGTCAGAGGAGGTCGGTCAGGTGTTGGATGGTCATCGATGCGACATGGAGCTGCTGTCCTCTCTGAAGACCTTTCTGAAGACCGTGGACAACGGGACTCTGGACCAGGAGTACAACGTGAGTGTGTGCTTTCTTATCTGATCTGATGTGTGTGTGTGTGTGTGTGTGTGTGTGTGTGTGTGTGTGTGTGTGTGTGTGTGTGTGTGTGTGTGTGTGTGTGTGTGTGTGTGTGTGTGTAACTTAGCCCTCTCATCTGCAGCACATTGCGATTGAATGAAGAGCGACAAGTGTGTGTGTGAAAAGCAGCTTACACCGTACACTGTGAGGGTGTTAAAATTAGGTTTTTAAATGAGTTCGAAGAGACAATTTTACGTGTCACAAAGCATTTCTAATCATTCATATTGATATTTTTTAACATAAGTATCTAAAATAAAACTTAATTAAAGTTTAAATGAATAACAACAAGACATTCATTCAATAAAGTGCTTTCCAAAGTCCTCAAAGAGACCTAAACAAGAAGTGAAGCATGTTTCTGGTGTGTGGCTGGAGGTTGAGGTTTCTGAACAGAAACACTTCTCTATGTTGCAGCGTATGTGTTTCTTTGCTCTCTCTTTGTGTTCGGTGTTGCGCTAACATGCTCTCACTGTCGGTGACTCGTCTGTTGCTTTCCTGGAACAAGCTGCTGTTTAAACTGCATGTGGTTTTCATATCTGTGATCTCTATTCAAATGAGCTGCATCCAATAAACGGACTGAGCTGAGACGTCAGGCTGCTTTGTGTCAAACATGCTGAACTCAGTGTTCACAGATCATTGATTATATGTGAAGTTGAATTAATGCCAGCAATAAATCTACAGTTTGACTCTTAATGGACTTAAAGTACTTTTAAAAACCAGCATGTTATTTTGCTCGGCGTTGTTTATCACTTTACCTGTAATAAATGATGCTGGCGCTGCCAATTATTCATTGACATATAAAACATTTAATTATAAGATTTTACTAAATGATCAGTACATTAAATATAACTACCCCTCAGGGAAAGCTCATGGGTTTCCTATAATGATCCAATATTCCAGGAAATCTCTAATCTTTATGTATATACACATGAACTTTGAGAATGATATTTATTTACATAAATTTTAAAATATAGTAGTTGAATAAAACCACCTTCATAAGCTAAAGTTGCACTTTTATGTTCATCTACGGATGCTTTAGAAAAGAACAGAGTTGCATAAAATCACCATTTCCTCAGGATGATGTAAAGGAAGAGGAAGGAAGAGGAGAATCCCCTCTGGACATCTCTTATCCTTCTTTTTTGTGGTCAAAGTAATTATATCATATTTCTTAATTTCGTCATCGACAGTTTGTTTGTCACTTACATTGTGTTCTTGTGTTTGTTGTGTTTTAAGTTACTCTCTTTGATCTATTAGGAGAACCGTGTTCTCATCTTCTGTCCTGTTTGGCTTCTTTTTCCTTTTGTTGTCTCTTTATTGTCCATCAACGTACCATTTTTATGAGTCCAACAAGGAATTAGATCTTACTGTAAATAAAGCTCAGTATTAAAGATGTCAGAGGACAATTTACAGTTTAAATGACCAACCTGAAACCAGAACAGTAGGAGACAAAAATGTGACTTTAAGAGTACGTACATTTATATGCAGATGATATTGTCTTATATGTCAAATGTTCTTCTTAATGTGGACATAGAAAATCTGCAGTCTGCTTCAGATGTTTCAGTTCAGATTTATTCTATTGAGCATGAGGTTTTGTTTTAAGTGCTAACAAAACAAAATGTGCTTTTTTTAAGGTTACTTTAACAGTATCGAGACTACAGAACTTTGTCACATTCAAAATGTGGAATGCTACAAATATTTGCGAACCTGTATTTTAAATCTCATGCAAAAATTCTGAAACATTTGGATGCAGTTCAGAAACAAATCTTGATACAGTCTTTAATTATACCTGTACTATATTGATATTTTAGTTATGTTTCCTCTACCTCCACTAGTTGATAAGAACTATATAACTATAATACTTTCTGGAACTGTAATATGACGAGTTCTATAACTGAGCTATTTTCTGCCAATAACTAAAGATAGTGATGAGAACCACTGAACTCTTTCTCGCGGTGTGAATACAGACAGCAGCTTTGTGGGCTTTGCAGCAACCAACAAACACACAAACAAAAAAAAATAACACCCTGAATTATCAGTGCTGAGAAACTTCATGCAGACTCACTCTCATGTGTCTGCAGCAGAGACTCAACGCACATCACAGTTTTGTTCAATCACAAGATGCAGACTGCTCTTTTAATCAAATCCTCCTCTATGGCTTAAAGGTGTTCATGGTCAGACTAACCCAACAATAGGTTAGTTTCTCCAGAACTCATCTATTTTGTTCCTCAAATCTGGGCCAGTTCTTAGAGGCATCAGGATTAGCAGGGTATTCCAGACGTCCTTCTTCCCAGAAATCCCTCCAGAGTGTTCTGGGTCTACAGGGCCTCTTACCAGTTGGACTACCAAGAAAACCTGGAGGATCCTGATCAGATGTTGAACCACCTCAGCAGGTCCCTTTAGACGTGAAGGATCAGCGTCTGTACAACACCTTCATCACTGCTGACACTGCAACAAACATCTCCATCTCACGCTCCATTTGACCCCGAGACACTTGACCTCCCTCTCTTGGGGCAGTGACTCACTCTTAACCCATAGGATTCAATCCACTGTTTTCCTGTAGAGAACCATTAACTCAGACTTGGAGGTTCTGACTCTTATCCCGCCCGTTTCACACTCTTCTACAAACAACCCCAGAGCTGCTGAAGGTCAAGTTCTGAAGGAGCCAACAGAACCACATCATCTGCAAAGAGACGAAACGCAATTCTGAGGTCCTCAAACCGGACCTCCTTTTCTTCCAGGCTGTGTCTTGAGATCCTGTCCGTGAAAATCAAATAACAGAATTGAAGTCGAGGGACGACCCTGTTGGAATTCAACACGCACTGGAAATGTGTTTGACTTTGTGCCGAGTATCCGGACACAGCTTGCACTTTGGTTAAACAAGGTCCAGATCACTTTTAGCAACAACCGGGGTACCCCTTATTCCCTCAGTACCCCCCACAGGACTCCCGGCGGGACATGGTCTTAGGCCTTCTCCAAGTCCACAAAACACATGTAGACTGGATGGGCAAACTCTCATGATCCCTCCAACAGACCTGCAAGGGTAAAGAGCTGGTCCATTGCTCCAGGAAAGAATCCACACTGCTCTTACTTTTTGACCTCAACAAACTTTGCCATGGAAATGGATGGGTCTTCCTCTGAGTCTTCAAACACTGTTTACTCCACGGAGGTCATGTTGGTCCAGTTTAGGGGTTCCTCAAAGTTCCCCAGTCCTTGTCTGCTGAACACAGCCTGAACTAGGCCGTCTTTCGCTTTCTGAGTCGTCTCATGGTTTGCCAGAACTTCCTTGAGGCAAACTGAAAGTCGTGTCCAAAGTCTGCCTGAAGGTTTCTGCTTTGGCGACCGGTGCAGCTGCAGCTCATCTGGCAAACCGGTACCAGTCTGCTGTTTCCAGAGACTTCTGGGCCAACCAAGTCTCTAAAGACTTCATTCTTCAGCATCACGGCCTCTTAGTTCTCAGGTTGACACCACAACAGGCTCCAAACTGACGGAGCCAAATGTTCAAGTTTAATCCCATTCAGGTGATTTTGATTATTTTGGCTGATTAAAGACTGAAACTCTGTTTTACAGCGTTAATATTTTAAAAACAGTAAACAATAGCTTTGATATTCAGCTGGGTATTTTTACATCTAGAGTAGTTAAATAAGACCTGATAAAGATCTGTGTACATGAGTGCATATTTATATCCGGGGGTTACAATCCTTTAATTAGCCATTCTAACCTTTAACTTCAACCACCACAGTGACCTAAAACCTGACAGACCTGATGTTATTCTGATCTCTGGGCTGACCCACCGTTTTCATATCCTGTTTCCTACAAACCGTCATGTTTCAGAGGGCCTGACAGGCTGCACTCTGAACTCTCCGAACTCTTAACAGTAAAATACTGGCAGCAGGGACGCCAGTAATTAACCGTTATTTTACGGTGCAGATACTATGATTTATTAGACAGTATCTTATCGTACAGTAGATTACAGTATGTGATAGTAGAATAACCGGATTTTACACTAGTTTTACAGTTTATACAAGCATGTCTACGTTTATTTACAAAGGGTAATAAAATCTGCTACTTTTGAATTTAATTCCCCAAAACAACAAAAAAGTAGAAAACTATCGCGTTCCTATTTACAGCAATTCATTACAGTGAGAGGTTTGAATTTTAATAACACAACAGGTACTTTGTTATCACAAAATGTTCAGTTTCACCCCCTTCTTTTTATTATCAGGACTCTATGCACATATGAATTGGTCTCATTGAGATGTGTGTGTGTGTGTGTGTTTTAAGGCTGTTTGTTTTGTGGCGGTGGAGGTTAGTTAGTCAATAATCCTGCTTCCTCATTCTCTCTGGAGTCACTCTCTCAGGTCGGTTCATTATTAACCCGCCAGAGAAACTTCCTCGCGGCCGTTGTTCCTGAAATGAGTCATCCAGGGAAAGAGACTGGAAAGAAACACCTGATCTCAGGTTATATTTAAAGTAAAAGTCTGCTGATACTCTTCATGTTTTTGCACTTTCAGACTCAAACCAACAGTGAATGTTTCTACTAACGAGTATCAATGAGACTCACTGTTCATAATCATCGTCACACTGTAGTTTATTCTTACTCAATCCCACATACAAATACACATGAATGCACCACCTGTGGATTCATCCGCCGCTGAAAATAGTCCCCAACACAACCCCAGTGCTTTCAGATTGTTGGTTTCTGTCCAAACATGAGATTTGTTGACGAGTAGAAAAATACTGTATATGAAAAAACACCAGACTGATCCTTTAATTATAATTTAGAATAGTTACATTATCAGCTCACTTCTTATCTGATTATATTATATAACAGCCAAATCTCACAAAAGAAACCAAAAATATAGAGACATTCTGAGGCAGATAAGAAAGTGAAATCATCTGAATAAAAGTGAACTCTAAATCTGTTTTGAAAGTTTAAGTTGACCGTAAACATTATTAAATAAATGACACAGAGATAAATACGTTATGTCTGTCAATTATTGTATAATAATAAATATTTAATAATGAAAAAGTAAACAGTTTATGCCAGTTATCAGATTCAGATTCATTATATTCATTTTTGTAAGTGGGCTGAGAATATTTAAATGTTTGTGATTTCCTGCAGTTGAACTTCTGTCAGTTATCATCAT
>NC_072460.1:27075569-27083069 GCF_027596085.1 Anoplopoma fimbria
GACGCTGCCCGCCTCCCATCACTATGACAACGACTCCTCCGGAGCGTCGGCGGCTCCCATCTACAGCACCGTCAGACCGAGAGCCAAACCTAACAGCCTGCCGCCCTCCACCACGCCACACTATGACATGCCATCGCCAACCAATCACAGGCCAGGGGAGGGGCCGCCGTCGCTAGGCAACAGCAGAGAGTATCACCTGAGTCCAGGTAAGGAGGAGAGGAGGAGAGGAGGAGAGGAGGAGGTGAGACAGAGGAGTGAGGAGATGAATGAGACTGTTCTCTGTTCCAGCTGACGATGACTATGAAGACTTCTCCTCCGTCTCTGACATCAGCGGCCTCGGCTCACCTGGTGGCATCGGTCAGTACACCTCATCCTGTTCCTTATATGTCCTTATATGTCCTTATATGTTCCTTACATGTTCCTTATATGTTCCTTATATGTTCCTTATATGTTCCTTATATGTTCCTTATATGTTCCTTATATGTTCTTATATGTTCTTATATGTTCCTTATATGTTCCTTATATGTTCCTTATATGTTCCTTATATGTTCTTATATGTTCTTATATGTCCTTATATGTTCTTATATGTTCTTATATGTTCCTTATATGTTCTTATATGTTCTTATATGTTCTTATATGTTCTTATATGTTCCTTATATGTTCCTTATATGTTCTTATATGTTCTTATATGTTCTTATATGTTCTTATATGTTCTTATATGTTCTTATATGTTCTTATATGTTCTTATATGTTCTTATATGTTCCTTATCCTTAAAACGGTTTGTTTTTACATAACCACTTCAGATTACAAAAACAAAGTAAAAGTATCACATTTAGAAATCTAAACGGGTTTTTTTGTTGTCAAATTGTCCAAATCTCTTTTGGCTTATTTATTTATTATGTATTTATAGGTAAAACATTTTACTGATCAATAAATACTTTTACTTTAAAAACTTTAACTACTTACTGGTTTTGAATGCAGGTATATATGATATATATACATATATGTCGTATTTATGCATATATATCATATATACATATGCAGAGAAGATAGTGAAGACCAATTTCCTTGTTTGTAAATAACATTTATGAATGATTTACTCTCTTTCTGTGTTTAAACGTGTTTGTTGTTTGTTTGTTTATTTCAGGGTTTAACTGTCGGATTCAGAAACCCAGAGGACCCAGAGACCCTCCAGCTGAGTGGAGCCGACTGGAGAGATGAACTGGTCAGACTGGTCCTCACTGGTTACCTCCTGGTTATCTCCTGGTTATCTCCTGGTTATCTACTGGTTATCTTCTGGTCATTTTTATCAGATGAACTGAACCTGTTAATCTGACCGTCACTGTTATCTGATATAAATATTTATGATCTTCATTTTTAAACATCTTTCTTCAGTCTGTGTGATTTATAAATGTTTTATTTTCAGTTTGTGTGTGATGAGACTTTTACATGTGAATTATTAAAATACAAATAACTCTGAACACATCGTTAAATCATGTTTAATCCTTAAACAACCAGCAGCTGCAGAACAGACTGTTTTTTATTAGAAATTAGAAACTTTTGAATCCTCCTTAAATCTGGACAAATATATATATATATATTATATATATATATATATTTTTTTTTTTTTTTTATTTTTTATTCTTTAGTTCTTTAATAATAATTATTATTATTTATAATAATAATAATAATAATAATATTTTATTATTATTATTATTATTTTATTATTATTATTATTATTTTATTTTTACTTTTATCTGATAGACCAGAGTTCATACAATCAAACTTACTTGTTTTGTTACAGGACGTCATATAAACAGATGAAATAAATTAAAGATTATCAGATTGTTTTTAAAATATGATAATAACAATTAATACATTTATTCAAACAGCTCTTTTCAAAACAGAGTAAAAAAAATATGTATGTATATATATACTGTATATATTATACATATAGCTATACATATATAACAGACTTTTTATTAGAAAATAAAATCCAAACTATGATATATATATAAAAAAGAGGAAGCCAACACAACCCTGATGACATCATGATGACATCATCAGGGTGGAAAACGACATACAGCTTTCAGAGGCCGAGCCCATCAGAAACTTTGATAACAGCTGGTTTCTGTCTCAGGGTACATTTACTGTGAGTTAGTACTACTTGGAGGAAGTTGTACCTTCTTTCTACTTCTACTTCACCACATCTCAGAGGTAAATGTTGTACTTCTACTGCAGTATCATGTCTGAGTACTTCTTCCAGCTGAGCTTTCAGGTTGAATCACTCAGTTCCACCAACGACCACCAGGAGGCAGCAGAGACACACAAACTGTGAGTGTGTGTGTGTATAATAATGCAAGATGATGGAGTAACAGCTTAACCACCGACACACACACACACACACACACACACACACACACACACACACACACACACACACACACACACACACACACACACACACACACACACACACACACACACACACACACACATGACACACAGAGAGAGACACTATCCAGAGACAAGTTTAAGAGAAAGAACACACACACAGGAAGAAGGTGGTTTCAATTAAACCTTTGGCATGACTGGACTGTGTGTGTGTGTGTGTGTGTGTGTGTGTGTGTGTGTGTGTGTGTGTGTGTGTGTGTGTGTGTGTGTGTGTGTGTGTGTGTGTGTGTGTGTGTGTGTGTGTGCAAGTGTGCGTGTGCGTGTGTAGGAGTGTGACATCATCAGGTTACAAAAGATAGCAGGGGTGATTCAGCGCACACACACACACACACACACACACACACACACAGCACACACACACACAACCTGTGTGTGTGTGTAACTGTGTGTGTGTGTGTGTGTGTGTGTGTGTGTGTGTGTGTGTGTGTGTGTGTGTGTGTGTGTGTGTGTGTGTGTGTGTGTGTGTGAAAGTTACCTGGTACATTTACTAAAGTACAAATTTGAGGTACTTGTACTTTACTTATTTCTTCTGACAGCTTTAGTTACTTAACACAGTTATTTTTTCTATGTCTGACATTTATAAAACAGCTGGAGGATAATGTTTATATTGTTTATGTTTATCATTTCTATCTCATATCTCATCTCTTTTACTTCTCTCTCTCTACTGTTTCTCATCTCTTTATCATCCCATCACTATCATCTCATCTCTGTTTCATTCTTTATCTTTATCATTATCTTATTTCTTCTTCTTTTACCTTATTTTATTCTCATCTTATCTTGTGTTATCTTATCGTTTCCTTTACATATATAGAAATATGTTTATGAACCATGTCCATAAAGCAACTTGAGAATGTAAAGAAATTGATGGAGGGAGAGAGACACTGAAACAGAGAGAGAGAGAGAGTCCTGCCACCGAGCCTTGTTGCTAGGCAACTGAACTGAGCAGCTCCTCTTTGAAGTTTTCCCTCATTGTTTTTTTTTTTTAACAATCAGGTCAGAGCGAGGCTCAGCGGTAACCGTGGAAACCACCTCAGCAACCAAAGCCTGGCGGCCATCCCGTCATCGACCAGAGAGAGAGACAGGTAGAGAGAGAGACAGGTAGAGAGAGAGACAGGTAGAGAGAGCGAAAGGGAGAGAGAGAGAGACAGGTAGAGAGAGAGAGACAGGTAGAGAGAGAGAGACAGGTAGAGAGAGAGACAGGTAGAGAGAGAGAGACAGGTAGAGAGAGAGACAGGTAGAGAGAGAGAGAGGGAGAGAGAGAGAGACAGATAGAGAGAGACAGGTAGAGAGAGAGACAGGTAGAGAGAGAGACAGGTAGAGAGACGGACAGACAGTTTTGCCATAACACATGATCATCTTTTAAATAGTGTAACCAGACTTCAACATCTGGTTCTATAAAGCTTCCTGTGTTAAAGCTGCATTCTCTCTGCTGTCCACCAGGGGGCGACTCCTCTGGTTGTATAGAAGTCTATGAGAAAATGACTCTACTTCTCTCTTGATTTATTCCCTCAGTAAACATTGTAAACATGAGTTTATGGTCTCAATCTCTAGTTTCAAGTCTTCTTCAATACAGCATGATGTTCATTTAGTAAATGATGCTCCATTTAGAGTCAAACAGACCATAAAGCAGGGGATGCTTTAGGGCGGGGCTACACACTGATTGACAGGTCGACACCAGAGACGAATACCTATGTTGAATACACTTCCTGTAAGTCGCTTTGGATAAAAGCGTCTGCTAAATGACTGTAATGTAATGTAATGTATACGGCGTCTCTACCTCACTCCTCCTCAGTCCATATATGGTCACTTCCTGTTCACTGGTTGATAAAAACATTTATATTTCCAAAGACAGTTTGATGGAAACACGACTTCAGAACGTCGAGTCCAAGTGTTCGGCTGTGTTTTCTGCTTTAAGTCTGTTTGGGTTGTGGTGTCTCCACACACACACACACACACACACACACACACACACACACACACACACACACACACACACACACACACACACACACACACACACACACACACACACACACACACACACACACACACACACACACACATACACACACACACACACACACACACACACACACACACACACACACACACATATACACACACACACACACACACACACACACACACACACACACATATGTGTTGGATATCAAACCTCAGAGAAGTAAAAAATAAATAAAAACAGACACACAAAATTAATTCTGTTCTGCGGCTTCAACCTCGTAAACTCCACTCAGGATTTAAATAACAGCTGTACACACACACACACACACACACACACACACACACACACACACACACACACACACACACACACACACACACACACACACACACACACACACAGACAGAGACAGAGGGTCCAGATGTGTTGTAATAGTAGCAGGGATGTAAAAGAAGGAAGCATACAGTAGGTCCTACAACCACAACCACAAACACACACACACACACACACACACACACACACACACACACACACACACACACACACACACACACACACACACACAGAGGCCTATTGTCATGCATGCTGCGGGCTGTTTCACGCCGACTTAAAAAGATTAACGGGCGATCGGCATCAATTTACACTGAAGAGGGGGGGGAAGATGTTTTTAGAGTTTAAGAGAAAGAGAAGTTGTAAATTTCTCTTTAAAAGATTCCAACCAGATGTACTTAAAATTCTAATTTCCCTTAAACCTTCAAAATAAAAGCCTGCTTTATTAAAACTGCTCATTTATTCACAACTACTTTTTAGTTTTCTTGTGTTTCCACTTTTTTATGATTTAACTTTGACTGATTTCGCATAAAAGGTTTGATGGAAATGAGAACAAAAACATCTCTTAAACTTTTTAACTTTTACTAAACCATATGTAAATAAGTTAACGATTCATTTCATACTTCTTTATCTTTACTTTCCACCGCTCTGCTCTTCCTCTTGTTGGATCTACATTAAGCCTGATGGGCTGCAGTCTGTAGAAACGAAGCTTTGGTTAACAAAGTAAACTGAAAGGAAAATAAACTAAGTTAAAGGAAAGAAAACAGGAGAAGTTGAAAGAATGAAGAAGACCAGGATGAAGATGATGAAGAGATGAAGAGATGAAGATGGTGAAGAGTAGAGGGCTCGACCCCTCAAGTGGCTTCATTTAAGTAAATTACAGAGAGAGTCGTAGAGAGAGAAAGAACCAAAACCAGAACTGTCAGACTCTGAGATGATTACAGGGTGAACCCTCAGAGCCCTGAAGGATCCGACCTCCAGTCTAAACCTGAACCTGAACCCGGCACCGAGTCCGCCGGTTATTTTAGGATCCGGCTGGAAACACTGAGTCTGCTGCTCAGACCTCAGCAGGTCTGAAGAGAGCACGGGTCTGTATTTAAAGAACCAGGACAATAATCCACCTCTGGTTCTGGTTTCTTATGGTTCTGGTTCTGGTTTTGGACTCTTATGGTTCTGGTTCTGGTTCTGGAGTCTTATGGTTCTGGTTCTGGACTCTTGTGGTTCTGGTTCTGGACTCTTATGGTTCTGGTTCTGGACTCTTATGGTTCTTTAACGATGCCACTTTTAATGACGGTGGTGAAGTCACTGCCCTGTCTCCTCTCAGCCAATCACATTTGACTCTTAAGCTAGTTAGCTCAACAACCAGAATTAGCAGTGAGTTAGCAGTGAGTTAGCAGTGAGTTAGCAGTAAGTTAGCAGTGAGTTAGCAGTAAGTTAGCAGTGAGTTAGCAGTAAGTTAGCAGTGAGTTAGCAGTGAGTTAGCAGTAAGTTAGCAGTGAGTTAGCAGTAAGTTGGCAGTGAGTTAGTAGTAAGTTAGCAGTGAGTTAGCAGTGAGTTAGTAGTAAGTTAGCAGTGAGTTAGCAGTAAGTTAGCAGTGAGTTAGCAGTGAGTTAGCAGTGAGTTAGCAGTGAGTTAGCAGTGAGTTAGCAGTGAGTTAGCAGTGAGTTAGCAGTGAGTTAGCAGTAAGTTAGCAGTGAGTTAGCAGTGAGTTAGCAGTAAGTTAGCAGTGAGTTAGCAGTGAGTTAGCAGTGAGTTAGCAGTGAGTTAGTAGTGAGTTAGCAGTGAGTTAGCAGTGAGTTAGCAGTGAGTTAGCAGTGAGTTAGCAGTAAGTTAGCAGTGAGTTAGCAGTGAGTTAGCAGTGAGTTAGTTAGTTAGCAGTGAGTTAGCAGTGAGTTAGCAGTGAGTTAGCAGTGAGTTAGCAGTGAGTTAGCAGTGAGTTAGTAGTGAGTTAGCAGTGAGTTAGCAGTGAGTTAGCAGTGAGTTAGCAGTGAGTTAGCAGTGAGTTAGCAGTGAGTTAGCAGTGAGTTAGCAGTGAGTTAGCAGTGAGTTAGCAGTGAGTTAGCAGTAAGTTAGCAGTGAGTTAGCAGTGAGTTAGCAGTGAGTTAGCAGTGAGTTAGCAGTGAGTTGGCAGTGAGTTAGCAGTGAGTTAGCAGTGAGTTAGCAGTGAGTTAGCAGTGAGTTAGCAGTGAGTTAGTAGTGAGTTAGCAGTAAGTTAGCAGTGAGTTAGCAGTGAAGTTAGCAGTGAGTTAGCAGTGAGTTAGCAGTAAGTTAGCAGTGAGTTAGCAGTGAGTTAGCAGTGAGTTAGCAGTGAGTTAGCAGTGAGTTAGCAGTGAGTTAGCAGTGAGTTAGCAGTGAGTTAGCAGAAGTTAGCAGTTTAGCAGTAAGTTAGCAGTGAGTTAGCAGTGAGTTAGCAGTGAGTTAGCAGTGAGTTGGAGCAGTAAGTTGGCAGTGAGTTAGCAGTGAGTTAGCAGTGAGTTAGCAGTAAGTTGGCACACAGTGAAATAAAACCAGCTTCATGATTAAAGTGTCACACTGACCCCTCATGGACCAGATTAATGGATCAGATCATCAGAGTGGGTAACAGGAAAAAGGCAGGTAGACAGGTTGGATTCATTAGAAACAGACTGATATCATCAGCTTCAGGAAATTAAGTTTCTTTCTCCAGTAAATGCAAATGAACACTTTTATATACTTGACCTTTGACCTGTAATGAGCCTGTCTGCCTGTCTGTCTGTCTGTCTGTCTAACC
>NC_072460.1:27088069-27103069 GCF_027596085.1 Anoplopoma fimbria
TGAACAAGTAAACAGGTGACCAGGTAAACAGGTGAACAAGTAAGCAGGTGAACAGGTGACCAAGTAAACAGGTGAACAAGTAAACAGGTGACCAGGTGAACAAGTAAACAGGTGACCAGGTGAACAAGTAAACAGGTGACCAGGTGAACAGGTGAACAAGTAAACAGGTGACCAGGTGAACAAGTAAACAGGTGACCAGGTGAACAAGTAAACAGGTGACCAGGTGAACAAGTAAACAGGTGACCAGATGAACAAGTAAGCAGGTGAACAGGTGACCAAGTAAACAGGTGAACAAGTAAACAGGTGACCAGGTGACCAAGTATACAGGTGACCAAGTAAACAGGTGACCAGATGAACAAGTAAACAGGTGACCAGGTGAACAAGTAAACAGGTGACCAGGTGAACAAGTATACAGGTGGACAAGTAAACAGGTGAACAAGTAAGCAGGTGGACAGGTAAACAGATGGACAAGTAAACAGGTGAACGAGTAGACAGGTGAACAAGTAAACAGGTGAAAAGGCAAAGAGGTGAACAAGTAAACAGGTGTACAAGTAAACAGGTGTACTAGTAAACAGGTGTACTAGTAAACAGGTGTACAAGTAAACGGGTGTACAAGTACTCAGGTGAAAAGGCAAAAGGTGAACAAGTACTCAGGTGTACTAGTAGACAGGTGAACAGTGTCAAGGTGAGACTATGTAGTTCCTTGCAGTAGTATTCCTAGTGGTACAGTACTTTGTAGTTCTATTGTAGTTCGGTCATTGAGGATCCTTTTTGGTAGATACAGATAATTTCTGATGTTTTGTTTTTTATAGCAGCTGGTCTATACGACTCTTTGAAGACATTTGAACACATCATGATAACGTTATCATCTTCCTTCTCACATTTATACTGAAGAGAGCCTGAACGCATCATATTGTAACTGAACCGAACCTCCGTCCGTTAGCGTTGCTGCTAACGTTCCTCCTGTTAGCTGCTGCTAACGCTCTCTCTCCTGTTAGCGGTGCTGCTAACGTTACTAGCTCTCCTCCTGTTAGCGGTGCTGCTAACGTTACTAGCTCTCCTCCTGTTAGCGGTGCTGCTAACGTTACTAGCTCTCCTCCTGTTAGCGGTGCTGCTAACGTTACTAGCTCTCCTGTTGGTTTGAACACAGATTGGTTGTTTGTCCTGATCTCATATTTTACTGACTATTGGAGGATAACGATCGTCAGTAAAACTTTATTTATAATAACACTAACTGTGACAGGACTTGAATGCAGCAGTTTATTGTCTGTTTGTTTGTTAGTAAACAACACGGTGTGGTCACATGACTCTTTATTTAAATGAGTTTGTCTCCGCCCCTCTCGGTAGCTGAGTTCTGTCAGAGAAACAGGAGGCGTCACTCTGTTAGAAACATCTGAAACAAACAGTCTGACAGGAGAACGCTTGTTTCTCCTCTTCATCACTTTGTTCTCAGATCTTCTCTTTCTTAACCACAGACGCAGAAACGTCTCGGTTAATATTATGGGATGGATGTTGATGAAACGTGGTTCCTCATTCAGGATGAACAGACATGAAAGAGACTCGTTAACCAGGTGATCCGTTGATGAGTGAGGGTCTTTTTCTCTTGTGGTTTGTTGTTGTTTTTCTGTGTGTGTGTGTGTGTGTGTGTGTGTGTGTGTGTGTGTGTGTGTGTGTGTGTGTGTGTGTGTGTGTGTGTGTGTGTGTGTCCTGATCACCCCAGTTATCCTTCTATTGGAAATATATGAATGCTGCTTATTATGGGCCATGCTCATATGTGTGTTTGTGTTTAACCTTGAGTGTGTGTTACCTTCAGATTAATTCAGGTCAACTTGTTACCTGTGTGTGTGTGTGTGTGTGTGTGTGTGTGTGTGTGTGTGTGTGTGTGTGTGTGTGTGTGTGTGTGTGTGTGTGTGTTCCAGACGTCAGGTAGACGTGTTTGTGTGTGTAATTGAATCTAAAGCACTTTGTCTTACTTTAACAGACACACACACACACACACACACGTCAATGTTAATTAGTACATAATTAGACTTAAAAACAAACACACACACACACACACACACACACACACACACACACACACACACACACACACATATGCTGAGTCAGTAATAGTCAGTGCTGAGGAAACGCTGAGTCAGCAGAGAGAGAAACAAACTCTGATATGATGTTTTCATCCTGAAGAGATTCACCTCCAAAACATCCTACTGTCTGTCTGTAGATATCACACACACACACACACACACACACACACACACACACACACACACACACACACACACACACTGAGGAAGAAGCAGGAAATAATCAGCTGACACTCTTCACTTCCTTCCTCGATGCCTCCTGACCTCCAGCAGATGGACCTGTGTGTGTGTGTGTCTGTGTTTGTGTGTGTGTGTGTGTGTGTATGTATGTGTGCATGTGTGTATGTATCTGTGTGTGTGTGTGTGTATATGTGTGTGTATGTATGTGTGTATGTATCTGTGTGTGTGTGTGTGTGTATGTATGTGTGTGTGCATGTGTGTGTGTGTATGTGTTTCTTCCTTGTAGAGGTCAGGGTCAAACACATACGTAAAAAAAACTGTAATGTAATACATCTGTGTGTGTGTGTGTGTACATATATGTGTGTTTGTGTACATAAAAGTGTGTTTGTGTACTCTGTCCTTGGTGTAGAGTATAGATACACACATACTGCAGGATAAACACACGTAACACAGTAAACATACAGAAGTGTATAAAACTCATAAATAAATGATTTGCCTCATTAATTCCTCCGTTAATTGAAGATAATGAGAAGAAGTGAGGTTCTGTTGGTCTCCAGCTGTTGTCTTTCTGCCAGATGTTCAGTAAACTAAACTTATGAAAAGATAAATACCACATGATGGATGAGTAGTTTAACACAGGAAACGACACTTTATCTTTAATTATTCATGATTAATAACTGTTCATCAGGAATTAGAAGTTAAAATAAATGGATTAAATAGTGTTTATGAGTCTGTGAAGTTAAGACAGAATGTCAACACAGTCACAATAGAGAGGCCAAGCCCCGCCCCTTTCTCTGCCCAACAGGGGACTTTATTTTGAAAAACCTTATGTGCCGAAGTCATCGGTGAGAGAGACCAATCATTTCTGGATCTCGTTTAAATCGTGCCGTTAATTACACAGATGATGTTTGTTCATTTAAAGATCATTTTACTCGTCAAGTAAGATCTGTGTAGTTTCATTTAGTAACATTACCGTTAGCTTGTCTTCATAGCTAGCTACATGCTAAATGTAACGTTTTCTCACCTGATGTGTTTTTATTAGAGACTGGTGTGTGTTCAGGGTCGACTACATGTATGTTCCAGTGTTCACATCCTGTGTGTGCATAATTGCGTGTGTGTGTGTGTGTGTGTGTGTGTGTGTGTGTGTGTGTGTGTGTGTGTGTGTGTGTGTGTGTGTGTGTGTGTGTGTGTGTGTGCATCACTCTGCAGCTGTTGAGCCATATAAATGCTTTATGAACCAGCAGGGACACATAGACTCAGTGTGTGTGTGTGTGTGTGTGTGTGTGTGTGTGTGTGTGTGTGTGTGTGTGTGTGTGTGTGTGTGTGTGTGTGTGTGTGTGTGTGTTCAGGGTGGAGTCGGCTTCGCTGCTCTTTTTAGACATTAAAGGATCATAACACACACGGGGTTTTTTTCTTCACGTTTTTGTGCTCGTTAATCTGGTAGAGTTTCTGGTCATGTGACTGTTTTCCGTCAGTTTCTTTTATGACTTCCTCTCTGTAACGAACAAACAAACACGTTGACAGATTTGTGTTTTTGTTAAATAGTCCACAGGAATGTAAAGTAAACGAGATTTAAATGATTTAAAAACAGTAGGGTTTCCTTAAACGGAGACACATGGAGGTCTGAGTCTTTTTGTCTCTGCTGTTTTAAACCATTAAACGTCATAAACAAGAGTTTCATACGAAGGTAAAAACATATAATCTTATTGTTTAACTTGTAACACGAATAACAGAACATTTTATAACATTCATACATACATCAGAGTAGAAACCTTCAGCACAATATTACTGTTATAGGATTCAAATATTCATTTATTCTTAATCTGCAACCGTAACCGTCTGATTGAGGAGGTCAGAGGTCACGTGTTGTGATGATGATGATGAAGAAGAAGAAGACCTCCCAGTCTTTCTGTATTTCCTCCTCAGCAGACGACTAAAAGCATTCTTCTCCTTCTTTTCTGTAAAGGAAACACTTAAAAACACCGTTTACTTTGGAAACTGCATTAGTTGCTTAGTAACAGAACTTTAAACGAGGACATTTTGGAAACCTGACGGATCCAACACACACACACACACACACACACACACACACACACACACACACACACACACACACACACACACACTGTGATTACTTCCTTCTTACTGTCCAGAGGAAACATTAAAACCAGTTTGACACAAACTTATAGTTTATGAGAGATGAGACAGAAGCGAGATGTCTCACTCGTTAGCTGCTAACGGCTAACGTTAACTAGCGTACGGAGGTTTCATTGAGTTACATTATGATGCGTTCAAGCTCTGTTAGCTCGTTAGCTTTATGCTAGCATAACGTTAGGGTTCTATGAGCTGAGACCAGAAGTATCTCTTGTTGCCAAGTCGTATCTACGGTCCGTCCTATTTACTGGAGCACAGAACAACGTTTCCATTGCATGAGAACATTATGGGATGGTAATGATTGTTCCAGGTATATAAACCCTCAGTGTTACCATGGAAACGGAATGTATTGTGAAAGTAATTTTGGTTTGAAAAACTCATGAAAATACAAATGAATGGTTTTTTTTGTGACGTTGGTATAAACGGGATAATGCTCTTCTAGCTCTCGTAGCATTTTTCAATATTTGTGACATTTTATGGAGCAAACAATTATTCTGTTAATGGAGACAATAATGAACAGATTCAGCAACAATGAATCCTAATTTCTCTGCTTTGGTTAATTCAGAGCAGGAGTCCTAATGAGTCTACATGATTGAGGTCAATGAAAAACATCTTTAAAAGTTCAACTTTGACCTCAAACAAGTCGTTAGAGTAGAGACACAGGAACTGGTAGAAGAACCGAAGATGTTCTCCTGAGAACAGTGAGAACAGATCAGTCTGTGCTGAGTTCAAGTCTCGCTGTGTGTTGTGTTCAGAGGTTGAATGAAAGCTCGTCTCTCTGAGCTCTGGACCGACTTCACAGGTTCTAAAACAGCATCTGTTGGCGTCGGCGGTGAATGTTTTTCATCAGAATAATGAAGTCGACAGCAGAACGCCGGCTCAGTTCTGTTTAACACAAAAAGACGGTTCAGCAGAAACTCTTTACTTCAGGCTCTCACAGAACAGCTGATCGGATCTGGACCTGAGAGTTCTGTCTGTACAGCGTGACGTTTAAAGGAGCGCCTCATTAACACAGTTCAGGTTACACATCAATGAAGACTCAGAACAAAGAAGTTCTAAAACCAGGAGTTCTTCACATCAACACTGAACAAGTCTGAGCATTAAACAGTTCAGGCATGTTAGGTTTGTAGCCCCGCCCCCTTTCAGTGATGTGACAGCAGCCATTTGACCTGCTAGAAGAAGTCAAAGTAGATTTAGAAGAATCACTTCATGCTTTTGTTTCATAAAATGTCCCTTTAACCCTGGACTCCTCCCATGAGTCTATCGTTTCTTCGACAGAGTGTCTCTGTTTTTAGCCAAATTACCAATTAACCCTCGTCTCCTTAGTTAAATTAATTAGAGTCGGAGCTCTGGTCCCAGTGAGAGCCAATCACAGCGGCCCAGTTAGAAACACTGGGAGGCTTTTATGGCGACAAAGAAATTAACGAAATGAAATCACGGAAATCTATATCCGACATGTTTTCAAGTGTTGGAAAAAGATGGAGGCTCTATGTGATATAAATATTAAAGTATTCATATATTTTTTCCAGCCTCTCCTCTCCTCTCCTCTCTCCTCTCTCCTCCTCCCCCTCTCCCCTCTCTCCTCTCCTCCTCTCCTCTCCCTCCCCTCCTCTCCTCTCCTCCTCTCCTCTCCTCCTCTCCTCTCCTCCTCTTCTCTCCTCTCTGTGTTCAGCCTGAAGTTCAGTCAACGTTTCACAGATTTGTTGTCACATGACTGTTGGTCTCAGATGAACGTTGGAAAGATGAAATCTGAGGATAATGAATATAATTAAAACCGTTTTAACAGCTTCTGGTTGTGATAAACGGTGTAGTTTTGGAGAAACATGCTTCTCCATCCCAGTGGAGGGTTTTAATGGTTCACAGGTAACTTTATTAAACCTTGACAATCTTGATATGAATTCAAATGAGTGTAGTCTGATATGTTTCTCATGTTTCTGTGTCTCTGATGGATGAAGTCCAGCCGGTGTTTTAAACCAACATTGACTCTGAGACTCTTTACGGCCTCAGCAGGAGATGAATGCAGTGTGACCCGACTGTCAGTCACAGGACTAAACCCTGTGTTGATGTTCTGCTCCGACTCTGCGAGGACACAGAGAGGTCAAAGGTCACCTGATGAATGAGTCTCCTGTCAGTAACCGAATGTTTACAGTATCATTTGTATCCGTCAGCGTGAAAGCAGAAATAGGCCGAAACGTCACGGGACGGAGAGAAGTACAAATAACTGAAAACTGTTAATAGGAAAGGTTCCATGTGTACATGTGAGATGTTTAGAATGTAACCGAGTTTAAGAACTTCAAGTAGTTGAAGTGTGTTTTTGTAGCGAAGAGAAAAAAATTTGTAGTTTCTGGTTTAATTGTCAGATTTTATCTAAACTCTGAAAGTATTTAAAGTGTAAACGGTGAAAGCAGCCGACAACGCAGAGGAAGTATCACAGGTAGTTTATGTGGAAGTACCACAGGTAGTTTATGTGGAAGTATCACAGGTAGTTTATGTGGAAGTATCACAGGTAGTTTATGTGGAAGTATCACAGGTAGTTTATGTGGAAGTATCACAGGTAGTTGAAGTACCACAGGTAGTTGAAGTATTACAGATAGAAACTCACATTTTTAAATAGCACATCATTTTGTCCTAAAAAGATGTGAGAACTGAAAATTAAATAAATCTCAGAGCTGTTTGTTGTAAAAATGCCAAAACATGAATGATCTGGTGAGAACCCTGAAGGTGTGTTCACCTGGTGAACGTCAGAGGAGTCCCGTCATCGCTAGAAGAGGCTTAATACACAAACACATCGTAAACACGTCACATGGTCTTCAGCCTCTAACAGATGTTTGTTTAACGGAGACTCCGGAGCCAACATGGCCGCCGCCGTAACCGCTCAGGGTCAGACGTGTTTAGATGTTTGGTGTCTCTGGTTTCCATCAGCTGATCCATTAAATGAAAAAACAGCATTTCAACCGCCATCACGGTCATGTGACCAGCAGAGATTCCCTCTAATGAAATAACAGTCTGATGGACCGATGATGGAGAGTAGTGCCTGTGTGGTCTGACACACACACACACACACACACACACACACACACACACACACACACACACACACACACACACACACACACACACACACACAGTTAATGGAGCAGTTATTCCTCTGGTTGGTGCCGTGGAGCCAGATAATCATCGTCCAATCACATCCCTCAGGCCGACTGTCTCCAAGACCAGAAATAGTTGAACACATGAAAAACTGCAAAATGTCATTTTAACACATTACGTAGTTAAAACCAACCAGGCTAGGTGTTTCTACCTGTTTCCAGCCTTTATGCTAAGCTAGGCTAATCAGCTGCTGTTTGGGGTGGAAAATGTTCAGGTAGCAGCTTCTTTGGACACAAAGTAAAACCAGAAAATCACCAAAATAACAGTTTTTTTATCGGACTCTTGAATGATAAGATTTGACTTTTCGTTCCTCTTTTTCATGTAAACTACGAGCTCCGAGCATGAAAGGAGGCGTTTATGCTCTATGATCTGTTTGTTGCATTATTCTCTGAGGGTGAACAAACAAAATGAACTGAAAAATCAAAAAGACAACAAGTGTCACTCATAGATATGAACATAAACTGTAGGTGTCACCGTTAAAACACCATAAACTAACCTCTACTATAGAGAGGAGGGATTGTTATTATCCGTAAAGTCATATCTCATATTCATAAATTACTTTATTACACTACCTGTAAAGAAAGAAGTCAAGTATTAAATGTATTATAGAGAAACAAAGGTTAATTCTTCTTTGTAAAGTCACTTAACATGTAAATATTGTTTTTATCAGTGAACTATCGTGACGGTCACATGATCGGCAAGTTACAAAAATTCAGAGGTGCATGTAGACATATTAATAACAATCATAATCATGATTATTATTATAATTATTATTTTTAATAATGTGAAAATAATTATAGTAATTATTAGTTGTGGTATTATAATAAAATAATTATAGTAATTATTAGTTGTGTAATATAATACAAAATAATAATATTATAATTATAATAGTATAATATAATAATAAAAATAATACAAAATAATAATAATATAATTATAATAGTAATAATAATAAATAATACAAAATAGTAATACAAAATAATAATATTATAATTATAATAGTAATAATAATAAATAATACAAAATAGTAATACAAAATAATAATATTATAATTATAATAATAAAAATACAAATCCGTTCTGTTGGATAAACAGAGACCCAGTAAACCTCTTAATGTTCTGTCTCTTCTTGGTTCTCGTCAGTTTGTGGGGCGAGGCTGTGACTCAGGTTTACAGAGTGACAGTGAAGTGCTCACAGTGGGGGGGGGGTGTTAGCATGTTAGCGCTGTAGCTGGTAATAGCACAGCAGAGGCCGTTTACAGCGGTTTGTAATTACAGAGGCCGAGGCAGTCAAATTAAAGTGGACGTATTAAAACACACAGAGGGCTCATGTAATTACAGGAAGAGACCCTGAAACACACGTGATGCGTTCACTGTCTCTGGGTCAACGGGAACATCTCAGATTAATAATAAAATATGAATCAATAAATACATTATTATAATTATTACTGTATATATCACTTAAGATTAAGAAGTTACCCTGCAGTATGTAAAATAATATATATTTATTAATATATATTACTTCATATATATCAACATATTTTTATTATTGATCTGAGATGATTTGAGTAAATATTTAATTATAAAACCTAAAGTTTCAGACCAACTTCCCAAACAATGACTTGTTCCGTCCTCTGTGAGACAGTAGATTTATTGGAATGTATGATCAGATTATTAATATTCAATTTATTTCTGCCAGACAAAAAAATGAATAGATGAAATGTTGGGAGTGACATTAATGTAAATACCAAATGAAATCTATGAGATAACCAAGTCAAGCCGCTCAAAATCTCGAAATATGTTCACAGCTCAGTGGTCCTGACTGTAAGAATCAAGGACTTCTTGTTAAACATAGTTATATTCATGACATGACAATCAATCAAACATTCATTCATTCATTCATTCATTCATTCATTCATAATCTGTTAAATTTGGATTTAATTACATTGAGGCCATCTATGTTTTCTTGTTTTTCAAATATTTAGTCAGATATCTTTAAGATTCCCAGGTTTAAATATATTTGGGTGTTCAACAATATTTAAACGTTAGAACTTGTAGGTACAACGACTCCAATATTACAAGAACGTGACATTTTATTTAATTGTATTTTCTGTATTATCGTTCCTGTCAGAGAACATCAGCGTTTCCTCTCACTCACATGCTCGTTTGAATGATGTAACATGAAAGCAGCATTAGTTCGAGTTAGCAGTTAGCTTGATGTTAGAACACACACACACACACACACACACACACACACACACACACACACACACACACACACACACACACACACACACACACACACACACACACACACTAACACACAGATTCAGTGATGGATGCTCCAGTGAAATCGTAGTCTAATAAGAGAAACTCTATCCGTCTCCTCTGTCTGCCCAGCTGTCTGTTGTCTGCACACACACACACACACACACACACACACACACACACACACACACACACACACACACACACACACACACACACACACACACACACACACACACACACACTCTCTCTCTCTGGTCTCCCTTCAACTCAGCAGGCTAATTAACTAATGTGCTGATCTTTCATTGCCTCTTTGTGTTCAAGTGTGTGTGTGTGTGTGTGTGTGTGTGTGTGTGTGTGTGTGTGTGTGTGTGTGTGTGTGTGTGTGTGTGTGTGTGACCACAGGGTTAATTGTTGGATTTACTGTACGTCTCCTCCGTGGTCTAGACTCTGTTTCCAGGTGAACTCTTCTTCTACTGTTTCTTTAGCAGCAGTCAGTCAGACGTGTGAGGAGTTCATGTGAGATCATTCATACTCTCCGTTCTTCTTCTTCGTCTTCTTCTTCTTCTTCTTCTTCTTCTTCTTCTTCTCTTCTCCTCTCAGCAGCAGATTAGATCTTTGTGTTTGTGATGACTCATCATCTCTGTCACTTTCTTTGTGTTCCACAAACTACTGTTCTTATTAGAACTTCATGATTCTGGTCTCAGAGAGATCTCACAGTGGAGAACACAGTTTACTGGTGAAAACACACAGAAACAAACGTTCATGTTGGATGGAATTGATCTGCAACTGTAATATTCTGTAGTTCTGTAATATTCTGTAGTTCTGTAATATTCTGTAATATTCTGTAGTTCTTTAATATTCTGTAATACTTTAATATTCTGTAGTTCTTTAATATTTCATTCATCAGTTCAGAGTTGTGAGGGTTGAACATACTGACAATACATCCCTATATCCATTTAATTTGTGTTTGTTTGTAAAGGACGGTGTGTTCATGGTGGTGTGTGGTACTTGAACGCAGCATCAGAATATTACTGCTGGTCTGATGGTAGAAATCTCAAAATAATCCTGAAACATGTCAGAGAAATGAAAAGAGAGAAACGGAGCCTCGTTTGTTTCTCATATTCTCTCCGTTATTGATTATTGTGTCCCGGCTGAAAACCTGCAGCGAGAGATGAAGCGCCGCTACAGTCGAGGGTTCAATTCCCAGCGGGTCGCCCACGCAGAGAGCGTACACAGCAGCATTATAATGCAGAAACACTCCGTCCTGCTGGAGGACCGAAAACCTCCATTTTGTCTCGTTCACCAGTGAGAATGAACAGGAAACTGATTTATAATGTTTCAGAGGCTTTTTAGTGTGTTTTAGTGTGTGTGTGTGTGTGTGTGTGTGTGTGTGTGTGTGTGTGTGTGTGTGTGTGTGTGTGTGTGTGTGTGTGTGTGTGTGTGTAATCAGAGCTGTCAATCAAACGTGGGGAGTAGAACGTCTGCCAGGAGGAGAGAGGAGTTTCCATCCAGCTCAGAGATACTGGAGCGTTATGAGAGAATCAGTGAGAAGACAGACGGAAACAGATCAATAACTCTATCACACACACACACACTCACACTCACGCACACACACACACACACTCACACACACACACACTCACACACACACTCACGCACACACACTCACACACTCACACACACACACACACACACACACACACACACTCACACTGCTAATCTCTACTCTGTCGGAGGATTCCTGTGTTTGTGTGTCAGAGAGCTTCTGGTAAATAATAGAAGGTTTTAAAGCTCCTCATAAGAAGAAAGATGAAGGATCAGAAACCTGACAAACACAACGTAGAATAAAGTCAGGATATATGAGAATAAAGTCAGGATATATGAGAATAAAGTCAGGATATATGAGAATAAAGTCAGGATATATGAGAATAAAGTCAGGATATCTTAGAATAAAGTCAGGATATATGAGAATAAAGTCAGGATATATGAGAATAAAGTCAGGATATCTTAGAATAAAGTCAGAATAAAGTCAGGATATATGAGAATAAAGTCAGGATATTTTAGAATAAAGTCAGGATATATGAGAATAAAGTCAGGATATCTTAGAATAAAGTCAGGATATATGAGAATAAAGTCAGGATATTTTATGAGAATAAAGTCAGGATATCTTAGAATAAAGTCAGGATATCTTAGAATAAAGTCAGGATATATGAGAATAAAGTCAGGATATCTTAGAATAAAGTCAGGATATATGAGAATAAAGTCAGGATATTGTAGAATAAAGTCAGGATATCTGAGAATAAAGTCAGGATATCTTAGAATAAAGTCAGGATATATGAGAATAAAGTCAGGATATATGAGAATAAAGTCAGGATATTGTAGAATAAAGTCAGGATATTTTAGAATAAAGTCAGGATACTGTAGAATAAAGTCAGGATATGGTAGAATAAAGTCAGGATATGGTAGAATAAAGTCAGGATATGGTAGAATAAAGTCAGGATATGTAGAATAAAGTCAGGATATTGTAGAATAAAGTCAGGATATCGTAATATAAGTCAGGATATAGTAAAATAAAGTCAGGATATCGTAAAATAAAGTCAGGATATAGTAAAGTAAAGTAATATATATCTATTTCTATGTGTGTAGATGCTGTAGGTGTGAAAGTAATATATATCTATCCTACGGATGATGTCATCTCCGTCCTCTTACGTTTGGTCATATGATGTTTTTTGAAATGTCCCTAACAGGCTCCTGTAGTCACACAGACGTCTGTCTCTCTCTCCACAGTCATGACCCTTTGAAGCTGACTCTTCATCAGACCTGCAGCCAGCTCTCCTCCCCTCCTCTCCTCTCCTCCTCTCTCTCTCCACCATGCTCTCCTCTTCCTCTCCTCTCCTCCTCTTCCTCCTCCTCTCCCTCCTCCTCCTCTCCTCCCCCCCTCCTCTCCGCCCCGGCTGCTCCTCCCCCTCCCCCCGTGGCGTTGGGCCGGGTGGTGTACCGGGCGTTCGACTCCTCCCTCACCCACCTGACCGTCCACCGGAGGACAGGTGAGGTGTTCGTCGGCGCCGTCAACCGAGTGCTGAAGCTGTCGTCCAATCTGACGGAGCTGAGGAGTCACATGACCGGACCGGTGGAGGACAATGCCAAGTGTTACCCTCCGCCCAGCGTCAGGGCCTGTGCTCACAGGTAGGTCTGTCTGTCTGTCTGCACCTGTCTGTCTGTCTGTCTGTCTGTCTGTCTACACCTGTCTGTCTACACCTGTCTGTCTGTCTACACCTGTCTGTCTGTCTGTCTGTCTGTCTGTCTACACCTGTCTGTCTGTCTGTCTGTCTGTCTGTCTGTCTGTCTGTCTGTCTGTCTGTCTGTCTGTCTACACCTGTCTGTCTGTCTGTCTGTCTACACCTGTCTGTCTGTCTGTCTGTCTGTCTGTCTGTCTGTCTGTCTGTCTGTCTGTCTGTCTGTCTGTCTGTCTACACCTGTCTGTCTGTCTGTCTACACCTGTCTGTCTACACCTGTCTTCTGTCTGTCTGTCTACTGTCTGTCTGTGTCTGTCTGTCTACACCTGTCTGTCTACACCTGTCTGTCTACACCGACTTTCTGTACCTGTCTTACTATATTTGTGTATACCCCTCTTCCTCTTTCGTCTGTCTCACTGTGTTACCTGTCTCGCTGCTCTACCTGTCCGTGTCCTCCTCTGTTCGTCTTACAGTCTCATCTCTCTGTCTACTCACCTGTCTGTCTGTCTCTGCCCTCAGACTGGAGTCGTCGGATAACGTGAATAAGCTCTTACTGGTGGATTATACTGGGAACAGACTGGTGGCGTGCGGGTCGATCTGGCAGGGCGTCTGTCAGTTCCTCAGACTGGAAGATCTCTTCAAACTGGGAGAGCCGCATCACCGCAAAGAGCACTACCTGTCTGGAGCCAGAGAGGCTGATGGGATGGCAGGTAAGCTGGGGAAAAGGGGGCGGGGTCAGATTCACCTGAACAGGTAGAAGATTAAGACAAACATTGAGTGGGACAAACCTTCAAACACCTCCAGACCAGCTGTTAGCAGAGTCCTAAATCTCATGAAATCCTTTTTATAAAATCATCCAGCTAATGCTAACCCATGCTAACGTTAAATTCACGGAAGGTCACAAAAAAAAAAACTGTTTACTAGCAAACGAGCTAACAAGCTAAGGGGAAGTCTTGGTTATCCTCTCCAGATTTCAGGTCCAGGATGTGCTTAGCTTAGCTTAGCACAAGGACTGGGATGTAAATGTAAAAAAGAGACAGTGTCTATCGTTAGCGGTTAGCTTTGGAGCTATTTGCTAACCAACAACTGCTAGCATAATTTCAAAAGTCCTGCTCTTATAAGCAAATGCTCTTACGATAGCTAATGCTACTGCAGAAAGCAAACCAAGACTAAAGACAATTCTTTGGATTGTCAGAAAAGCTAATACTAGCACTAGCTTACTGCTAGCATGTTTACACTTTAACTTTGGCATTAAGCTATGCTCTCTTAATTATCTGGTAAATCAGAAGTCCAGGGTGTGTTTAGCTTAGCTTACATTACATTTTCTGCACAGGTTTCACATTTTTTTATTTATCTCTTTATAGAAATGAAATGAAACCAATAACTGCTTGGTAGGAAATCAGACTCGAAGCTGGTGGATGGTTTGGAAATTCTGGTTTTCTTTCAAGGCAACTGTTTAGCAGAAGGAGTTAGCCACCAAACGTTGACTCTTTTGGTTTCATGGTCAGTTTTGTTGGTATGTTGATGACCTAAACAACAGAAATGTGTCAACACATCTCTTACTGTCACAGCTCTGGTTTGTCAGAGCTCTCTGCTCTCTGCTCCACTTCAGGTTTACATCCAAAGACTTTCAGCAGAGTTTGTGCTGATAAAGTTTTAATCATTTGGATGCCAAAACAAAGAAAAACAAAGCTCGAGTGTTTCCTCTTGATTTAGTTCTTGACAAGCTGAAGAAGCGTTTGTCAATCATGTGTCAGAAACTTGACATGTTGTGCAGATTGTTTTTATTGTAAATCAGCAAAAACCTGAATGAAGACTGCTGAGAAAACAACAACAACACTGACTGTCTGTTGGCTGGTTTCTCATCACATGTCACTTAATCTGCTATAAATATTATTTATATCATAATTGTAAGACTTGAAAGGG
>NC_072460.1:27107736-27117736 GCF_027596085.1 Anoplopoma fimbria
GAGGACCAACCAGCGCCTCCGTCTGTCTGTGAAGTGGAGCAGTGACGTTGAGTTTAAATGTAAAGTGTTCCTTAGAGAAACAAAGCGTAAACACTCTGGTCGTCGGCCATCTTTGTTACCGTTTCTGGAGCGTGCTCATTAAACAAAGTAACAAATTGTGGCGATGATGTCATCGCTTCACAAACAATCTGCTTCACATGATACAAAGTAACCAGAGTTTAAAACAATCTAGAACCTGAGAGGTTCTGTTTCTGTTTGCATTGATGAGGAAAATATATGTTTAAATAAAATATGTGTAGACGTGTCGACGGGTCGTTAGAGTTTCAGAGTTTCCACCATGTTCTACTGCTGAGACGCAGCGAGGCCTAAACCCGCTAATGACAGGGTGTGTGGTGTGTGTGTGTGTGTGTGTGTGTGTGTGTGTGTGTGTGTGTGTGTGTGTGTGTGTGTGTGGACCCTGTAATAAAGGGCTCCTCCCTGTTTCTCTCCACAGAAACATGAAACTTTCAGATCATACAAACGTTGAGCTCATCTCCAGTCCAGATGTTTTATTTATGATGAGGACCATAAAAAACTACAGAACCAAGAGAACACAAACCGGTTCTGTTCCTCCTGATAAATATGAACGAATCATCATATCTAAATATATATAGTATCTGTATAAAGTCCAGTCCTGCAACAAAAGTATTTATATTTATACTGTTTATATTGTTTTCTATTTATTTCTTTACAAGATTATTTTAATCTGTTAGCAGGTAGTTTGATCTGAAGGTCCTCATCAAGTCAGAATATTGTCTAAATATTTATCATATTAAGTCAAAAGAGAGCTATAAATGTTCTTGTTTCTTTTGTAATCTGTAACTATTATATTCGTTTTCTGTGCATTTTATTAGGATTTATGACTTGTAATAATAACAATAGTGTTATTTGTATTAACAAATAATGAATATGGAGAAAACAACGTTTTAATATTTTCAAGAAGCTAACGAATGCTTTAGTTTTCTCTTTTTTAATTATCTTAATCCTTCTTCATCACGTTGAAGTCGTCGTTTATAATTAATTAATTAAGGAGCATTTCTTTTTAATCATTTCTCCTCTTTTCTTCCTCTCATTCTCCGTCTAATGCAGATGTTTTTATTCTTATATCCTCCTTCGTCATCGTTTATATTTACTAAATTCATCATTCATTAATAACTCCTCTCTCTCCTCTCTGGTCCTCAGCCCAAGCAGATCGGAGATGACTTCTGTGGTCTGGTCCTGAACCAGCCTCTGGGGGGTCTGAGGGTGATCGAGGGGAGTCCGCTGTACGAGGACCGGACCGAGGGGATGGGCGCCGTGGCGGCCTACACCTACGGGGAGCACACGGTGGTGTTCGTGGGGACGCGGAGCGGACAGCTGAAGAAGGTAGGAGGAGGAGTCTGGAGCTCTGAGGAGGAGTTTGAGGAGGAGTCTGGAGCTCTGAGGAGGAGTCTGGAGTTTGAGGAGTTTAGAGGTCTGATGAGGATGCGAATGTTTGGTTTGACTCTGAGGAGAAACGCTTCACATCTCTGCTGAAGTAGTTTGTGATTTGTTTTCTGAGTCTCAGAGTGTTTAGAGCTGCATGAATGTTTTAAATGTCTTCGGGCTCTTTGGCTGCTTTCTAGTGTTTCTATTTAAGGAGAAGATTGCCTTATTCATGTTTAAAATGTCTGCAGGCTCGTCTGCTCTCTGGAGCCGTTTGTGTTCCTGCTTCACCTCCACTTCAGCTTCCTGTCGTCCATCTTGAAAACAGTCGAGTGTTTTTCTTGAATTTATTTATTTGTCTTGAAGCTGATTTTCACTCTTCTTCTTCTTCTTCTTCTTCTTCTTCTTCTTCTTCTTCTTCTTCTTCTTCTTCTTCTTCTTCTTCTTCTTCTTCTTCTTCTCATTGTTATCCGGAGCTTAAATAACTAGGCAGACAGTCAGACAGATCTGGAGTCTGTGCAGAGACGTCCTGGTCCTGATCTGAAGCAGTCAAGGTCTCCTGTTGGGTCCTCAGACTGCCTGCTGCTGTCAGAAACATGTCTTCTGTTTAGTGTCTCTTTAGGACGAACTGTGTCCTCTGGAGGAATCAGTAGTTTATTCAGTCAGAAACAGACAGGAAGCAGCTGTGAGGGGAGAACTTTATCAGGAACCAGTTTAATCAGCTGTGTTCTCCAAGAAGAACCTGATCAAAGACCCAAAGACTTCTGTTTTCTAGTAAAACTGAACATCCAGGTGATTTGATGGTTAATGCAATAACAGATAGAAACTTTACTCTTTGGTTGAATAAATTCTAAACTTCGTGCTCTACACATCATCGCTCTTTGTAGAATTAAAAATATGTTTTTTAAAAAGCTCCTCTTCTTCCACTTCCTCTCCATCTTCTCATTTTATTCCATCTGAAAGTGAAGGATGAATTTTAATTTTCCCTGAGAACTAAAACCAGCGTCTGGAGGAGGAGAGCTGATCCTCTGGGCGTTCAACCGCTCACCTCTCCTCCTACTCAGCTGTTCACATCCAGACACACCTTCTTATACAGCTGACAGAGGGAGGAGGAGGAGGAGGAGGATGAAGAAGAGGAGGAAGAGTAGGAGATGTTTAGAGGAGACTTGTTTTGTTTCTGGTTCAACCCATAGATTTTATGTAAGAAGTACACAAAGTCGTTTGTGGATGTTTTGAAGCCTTGAGTTTGACGCTATGTGGGTCGCCATCTTTGTTTTTTGCAACCAGTGAACAGGAAGTGACCATATATGGACTGAGGAGGAGTGACGTAGAGACGCCGTATACGTCTCTGGTGTGGACCTGTCAATCAGTGTGTAGCCCCGCCCTAAAGCATCCCCTGCTTTATGGTCTGTTTGACTCTAAATGGAGCATCATTTACTAAATGAACATCATGCTGTATTGAAGAAGACTTGAAACTAGAGATTGAGACCATAAACTCATGTTTACAATGTTTACTGAGGGAATAAATCAAGAGAGAAGTAGAGTCATTTTCTCATAGACTTCTATACAACCAGAGGAGTCGCCCCCTGGTGGACAGCAGAGAGAATACAGCTTTAAGACAGGAAATATTCTTCTTCTACTCTTGTTTATGGGTAGATTACAGAGAGGCTAGGTTGTTCACTTGAAATCAACTGATGGAAACACGTCTATAGTAACGTTTCCTTAGTTCCTGTTTTATTTTGTAGTAGTTTACCGTATCTGTGATCTGTTTCTCTGCCTCTTCTCACTGGTTTCAGGTCAGTCAGCGTTCATGTCTTCGTCTCTATACAAGCCTCCCAGTGTTTCTAACTGGGCCGCTGTGATTGGCTCTCACTGGGACCAGAGCTCTGACTCTAATGAATTTAATTAAGGAGACGAGGGTTAATTGTTAATTTGTCTAAAAACAGAGAACAGAAATACTTCACACAGAGACTCGGCGGGTTAAAGAACAGAGAGAACGATCAGGAACAAGATTCTTCAGAGCTTCAGTGAAAAGAAGAAGAGACGTCCTCTGTAAATGTCAGAGACGCTTCATTCATTTATCACATCTAAAGTCTTTACTCTCAATGTGAACGAAGTCTGATCTGTGGAGCAGAAAGACAGGAACCAGAGACAGACAGACAGAGAGACAGAGACAGACAGAGAGACAGACAGACAGAGAGAGACAGACAGAGAGACAGACAGACGGATGTCAGGTGACGTTAACTCACATGTTCACAGTTTACAGTGTTTTTAAGTTACCGGACAAGTACATGAAACTAGCTTTTACCACAATAAAGGCACATCATTTTATCGTCTTCATGCTAAGCTAAGCTAACGTCCTGCTCCTGCTCTGTAGTCAGCACACAGACGTACAAGTTTAAACTATTCCTTCAACACCAAAGCTGTTTTAGTGCCTTGCTCTGGGTTGCACAGGGACTTGAACCTACGACCTCCCGGTGGTCCCGGTGGAGCAGGAAGAGCCCATAACTCATTTAGTGAAGACATGAAGACATGGAGACATGGAGACATGGAGACCCTCCAGAGATGTTTCAGTCCTGATTCATTTAACGGAACTGCTCACTGTGAGTCCTCAGTCTGTCTGAGACTGTCTGTATGTCTGTCTGTCTGTCTCTCTGTCTGTCTGTCTGTCTGTCTGTCTGTCTCTCTGTCTGTCTGTCTGTCTCTCTCTGTCTCTCTGTCTGTCTGTCTGTCTGTCTGTCTGTCTCTCTGTCTGTCTGTCTGTCTGTCTCTCTGTCTGTCTGTCTGTCTGTCTCTGTCTGTCTGTCTGTCTGTCTGTCTGTCTGTCTGTCTCTGTCTCTCTGTCTGTCTCTCTGTCTGTCTGTCTGTCTGTCTGTCTGTCTCTCTGTCTGTCTGTCTGTCTGTCTCTCTGTCTGTCTGTCTGTCTCTCTGTCTGTCTGTCTCTCTGTCTGTCTGTCTGTCTCTCTGTCTGTCTGTCTGTCTCTCTGTCTGTCTCTCTGTCTCTCTGTCTCTCTGTCTATGTGTCTCACCTCTTAGTAAGAACATCAAGCAACAATAAGATTATTATTTATTCATTGAATAAAATTAAGAATATAGAGTTGAACTGACCAAAAACATGAAACATCTCAGTTCAGTATTTCAGTCGCTTTAGAGGATTTATGTTCTGTATGTCTGAGGATGTGGAGAGTATTTGTAGAACCCAGACTTCAGTCCAGTTTTAACTTCAGTCCAGTTTCGCATCTTCATTCCGACTCCTAAAATGAGAAAGCAGCCTCTTCAGTTTGTTGTATTTTTCCAGATGCATGTTTGGTTTTTCTGGCTTTTAAATCAGAGAGAAACTCCTGCAGAGTTTATTTACCTTCAGCGGTCTCAACACCACGGAGAGCTCATCTCTACCCACGGCTGGTTTTATTATATATATATATATATATATATATATATATATATATATATATATATATATATATATATATATATATATATATATATATATATATATATATATATATATATATATATATATATATATATATCTATATATATATATATATATATATATATATATATATATATATATATATATATATATATATATATATATATATAGATATATATATATCTATATATATATATATATAGATATATATATATATATAGATATATATATATCTATGGGGGACGAAAGGAGGGAAACGTGTGTCAGTAAATTAGTTCAGTAGTTTCTATAAAGCTCACCTGCTCCCTGACATCAGAACAGGTATTTATAGATGTTCCACATATTTGGGTGGTTCAGTGTCCACTACGAGGAAACCGCCCATTAAGCTGAAACCAGTTCTAACTGTGGTGGTCTGAGGACCAAACAGGAAGTGGACCTGAAACCTGAAGCCACAGGGGGACGTTTGGTTTGTTCGACCACACACACAGAGGAACCTCAGAGTGTTGACACGGAGCTAAAAACGCCTCTCTTTAAAAGGTGAACATTTAAACGTCTCTTTAACGGCGGCCCCGCCCGGCTCTAAATACAGAGGTAAACTGGGATCTGACCAGTCCGGCCACAGGGAGACCAGCTGGAGGACCGGACCTCTAAATCTGACTCTTCTGAAGTGGATCTTATTCAGTATTAAATATGAGAAACTCCCAGAATCCCTCCTTTGTTTCAGTGTAGAAAGCTCCCAGATCAAACTCATCAGAGACTAGAGGAGAGCTGCTGGTTCATTAAAGAACCGGAGAACAAAGAACAACATCCAGATCTGTCCTCTGTTCTCCAAGAACACGTAGCCGAGAGGAGCTAACAACGCTAACGACTAAAACAAAGGAGTTCCACACAGAGACATTCAACAGAGACTCGTAAATATGTTTGATTATTAATTATATAGAAAGATAAAGGGAGTTCAGATGTTGGACTGGTTTAAGGTGGTATGTTGAGATGTTGGACTGGTTTAAGGTGGTTTATTGGACTGGTTTAAGGTGGTATGTTGGACTGGTTTAAGGTGGTTTACTGTTCAGATGTTGGACTGGTTTAAGGTGGAATCTGTATTGGTGTTACAGTTATATATAATCAATAAGTGTTGCTGGAAATGTTTGGATCTCAACAGTTGGAAACAGATAGTATAATTGTAGTTAAAGTAGAAGTAATTGTAGTCGTACTAGTGGTAGTAGTAGTTGTATTTGTAGTAGTAGCCGTTGCCGTGGTGACAATAGTACTGGATTTGCTATCTATCAGTGTTGTTCTTGTATCAGCTGATCTGACAGCTGATTGGCTTTAAAGAGGGTGATGTCATCAGCATGTACGGAGAGAACGAGGCGACAGGAAGCCAGAGGGGGGACGTCCCGGGAGGATGGGTGTGTGTGTGTGTGTGTGTGTGTGTGTGTGTGTGTGTGTGTGTGTGTGTGTGTGTGTGTGTGTGTGTGTGTGTGTGTGTGTGTGTGTGTGTGTGTGTGTGTGTGTGAGTGTGTGTGTGTGTGAGCGGTTCTCTGATCTGAGTCCAAAACAAACAGGCCGGAGGGCAGAGAGGAGACACGCTGCACTGACCTCACCTCCCATCACACACACACACACACACACACACACACACACACACACACACACACACACACACACACACACACACACACACACACACACACACACACACACACACACACACACACTGGAGTCGGCCGTCCAATCAGAGCTCAGTGTTTGTGTGTTCAGGTCTCTGCAGGTCTGCTGAACTCTAAACTGAGTTAAGGTATGACGGATCACGGTCCTGTTACCATTAAAGGGACATTACGGCCACTTTGCACATGACGATCTGGTCGTCATGGAGACGGCTGCTCTTCTTCTGAGGCTTTAAACCAGGTCCTCAACTGGAACCGGTTCTTGACTCCCATCCGTAGTTCGTCTGTAGGAACCGTCAGTGGAGCTTTAATTTAAAGTCATGGTCTTCTTCATGTTGTCTTCACTCAGAAACCATCAGCCCAAACCGACCAATCACAGCTCTCGTAGCCTCCATGTGGTCATTACTGTGTCTCTAGTTTGCACTACCTTCCCCACTGCGGGACTAATAAAGGATTATCTTATCTTATCTTATCTTATCTTATCTTATCCACGGCTACAGTGCTACTTTGATTCGTGCGGTTACCATAGCGACTGTTACTAAAGCTGCGCCGGCTCCTCCAGCTGGCACCAGGCCGACGCCCCCTTTGTGTCCAAAACAGAAAACAAATTATGAAATATTGTTGTTTCTCTGCAGATTTCTGCTCAAACTGAAAGCTTTCTCTGCGTTTTTATTTTCATATGAAAGAGGAACACTTCCTCCTCCTCTTCCTCCTCTTCCCCTTTTCCATTAGCACAAAGTGAATTAGCGGAGATGAGTCAGCCAATCAGCTGTGGCATTCAGAGGGAACGGAGCCATTATTGGCTAATGAGACGTCGGGGAGTTGAGCAGAATTTAACAGTGATGTCTGTTTGTAACCGAGCCGGCTGCACCTGCTCCTCTCTTCTTCTCTTCTTCTTCTGCATTCTCTTTTTTTTTTGCCTCCGGCGGCGAGGATCCGTTCTCCGCTCGCCGCCGGGTAATGAATCTGTTGATTTAGATTCATATCTGTGATTATTATTATTAGGAGCCTCCTGCACCTGTTCCTGTTGTTGTGCAGAGATCTGGATCTGAACCAAAGCTCCCAAAGAAGACCTGATTATTGATTACCTTTGGTTGTGATATCGTTGTGAGACGGCTGCACCTGTGTGTCACATTTAACACTCTAGTTAACACCACCTGCAGAAAACAGAGCGTTAGTTAGAAGAATTATTTCATTTTAGGTTCAGTTTATTACTCCATTAAATCATAATCTGAACCCGCTGTCGTGATGTAGAAGCATATTTTGTTTAAACAATCAGCAAAACTACTCCGTTTATCTCAGCCAGAAGCCGTTAAGTCTGTCATGATCCTTTAATTACTATCTTTCCGCCGGTCCTTGAACACATCATGTGTTACAAACGCTTCCGTTAGAAAAAGCAGCCAAAACGAAGCTTAAACTAGTGATATTTCATAAAACATTTTATTCTACATGTCTCATTTTAAATCTCACCACAAATAAACCGTTTGTTTTAACCAGATTCTGATAAAAACATTAAATTCTTAGCTCCTCAGTGAAACTATGAAGTCATGATTGATTCATCTGAGACCAACAGTCATGTGACAACAAATCTCTAAAATTTGTTTAAATATTCTCAACTTTTCACGTCAATGTCACCGTTGACCCAAGCAGCCAATCAAATCAGGCGAGAGGCGGGCTTTACTGCTCAACCACTGACTTCCTGTTTTGATGTTTGTAGACGTGGAACGTTAGTTAGCTAGCTAGCTGTTAGCTGTGGCAGAGACACTTTTGCTGTGAGTATCAAAGAACTGTTAGAAGTAAGATTCGACTGCATCAAAGTTTATTTTCATAGAAAGCAGTTCAACCAATGGCTTCCTGGAGGGAGATCAATCTCAAAGCTGATTGGCTGATCGGTCGATGTTCCCTCCGGTGGTCGTCTGACCTCCTTGGGTTTTTGTTTCTCTGACAGTCTTTGTGAGACATTGAACTGAACTCTGTGGTTAATTATCTCAGTGGGCTCCCGGCCAATCACATCACTCTCTCAGCAGAGCGAGGCCATTGATTGGTCCAATGTTGAGAGAAGGAATTAAAAAGTGTGAATTCACTAATGTAAACCGTTTATATTGCTATAAAACACACACACACACACACACACACACACACACACACACACACACACACACACACAAACACACACACACACACACACAAATTAGCCAATAAGCAGTGATATTTCATGGTTGGATATTAACTGAGGTAGATTGGTGTGTGATTGGAGGAGGAGGCGGCACACCTGGGCTCACTGCACACACACACACACACACACACACACACACACACACATATACTGTATATACAGAAACATTCAGAGACGTTCACTCACACTGAGTTAAGGACCAGCTGGTGTTTCTTTCTTGGCTCCGTCACTCTCAGGTTGTTTAAAGTCTGTTTAATGAAAATACATTAGCAGCTTTAGCAGTGTTTTTAGCAGCATTAGCAGTGTTTTTAGCAGCAGCAGCAGCATTGCCATAAGAAGCATCATCACCAGCAGCAGTAGCAGCAGTAGCGTTACCATCACTAGCATTAGCATCATTAGCAGCAGCAGTAGAGGCATCAGCAGTCCCGGTCCACTCTGCCTCTCTCCTCCTACAAATAAACAACAGGAAGCAAAATAAACACTGACATAGTTTAGAGAGAGGAGGCGTTTTATTTATGCTCTCCCTCCTCAATTTAAGTACAGAAACACACAAAGACAGTTCATTTACACACACATAAAAACTATCTAAAGATATAAGTGTGATGATTAGCCATGTGTAACACAGGACAAAGTAAACCTTTAGCTTTCATCTTGTAAATGAGAAGACTTTATGTTTCAAAGTGAATCTCCTCTGTGAGCTCAGTGTCGATGCTGCAGCCAATCAGCAGCCAGAACACACAAACTGACTTCCTGTTGTTGTGATGTCACCTGGACCAGCCGTCACTGTCACCTCACACACCATCTCTACTTCTGACCGTCACTTCAACTGGTCTGGAGTCAGAGAGCTGCTGGCTCACTGTCTGACACACACACACACACACACACACACACACACACACACACACACACACACACACACACACACACACACACACACACACACACACACACACACACACACACACAAACTAACAGGGATTTATGGGCGTCTGGTTTGCCTGACAGCAGCAGCTCGTCCAGGCGGAGACATAAATCTACACCCAGGCTTCAGGCCCGGCCTTTTCTCCCTGATCCATTTAGAGCATATTAGAGGGAGGTGTGTGTGTGTGTGTGTGTGTGTGTGTGTGTGTGTGTGTGTGTGTGTGTGTGTGTGTGTGTGTGTGTGTGTGTGTGTGTGTGTGTGTGTGTGTGTGTGTGTGGGGTTATTGATTCGCCTCAGGTTATGTTTTTGTGCTTACATGCATTTGTTTGCCTGTTTATGTATTCTGTATTCGTCTGTCT
>NC_072460.1:27122736-27135236 GCF_027596085.1 Anoplopoma fimbria
CCCAGTAAACACAGTCCCAGTCTCCATTCACTTCACCAGTTTACAACTCTGTGTGTGTGTGTGTGTGTGTGTGTGTGTGTGTGTGTGTGTGTGTGTGTGTGTGTGTGTGTGTGTGTGTGTGTGTGTGTGTGTGTGTGTTGTCCGTCACACCTGTAGTTTGGTTCTGAGGGGGAGTGAGAGGCTTTTATTGTGAAAAGCCTGTCTTGAAGTATGTCTTCCCGTGTTCTTCCCATAATTCCCGTAGAAAGTTGAACATTGCAGCTCTAGTTAATCTCCACTACTTTGAGATGAAGCTCAAACATACGGAGCAGCACTCGAACACAACACAACAGCTGTTTTTTTTTTTTACTCCTTTTATCCTGCGATCCAATCCCATACGTGTTACCATGGTAACCAAAATGATGAGAATCTGGCTTAATAAAATAACCTGGAGAAGTTCCAACATGGCGGCCGGCTCGTTAATTAACGTGTCCTCCAGCGTCACAAACACCCCGACCCACTTCAGAGTGTGTGTGTGTGTGTGTGTGTGTGTGTGTGTGTGTGTGTGTGTGTGTGTGTGTGTGTGTGTGTGTGTGTGTGTGTGTGTGTGTGTGTGTGTGTGTGTGTGTGTGTGTGAGTGTGTGTGTGTGTGTGTGTGTGTCGTTGCCTCGTGTTTCATCACACCCTGAAATGAGTTCATCTCGTCTCCGGGTCTCCTGGTTCTGTGCTAACGAGAGAGAAGCTGATAACGTTTATTAATTAGTTTATTAATTAGTTTATTAATGCTGCTCTGTGTCATCATGACCTACGGGGAAGTAGAGCCAATCAGAGACGAGGTGATGAACTCCACCATGAACATCTCTGAGTTCCTGCTGACAGGAAACAGATCCAGTCGAGTAAATCTGATCTGAACGCAGTCTGAAGATAAACTCAACAAACACTCGGCTGCTCTTCTTCACTGAACCACTGAACACATTAATCACAGCTCTCTGATGTCCGTTGTGTTTAGACGTTTTCTCCAGTATCACAGTGAGCAGACAGCAGACACTGAACTAAAACAGTTCATGGTTACTTCCTTCTTTTAACATTGCCGTGACTAAAAATAACTAATGCAGAACACTTCATTCAGATTACACCAAAGTCTGAACGTCAATGTCACAAAAACTTAAATATGTTCCAAAACTACTTAGTTAAGTTCAGACAATAAAACTACACAGAAAGATTGTGGTTTGGTTGAAAATACTACAAAAGTACCATAGGTGCATTCAGGGAACTACGTGATAAATAAGTCAACATTGACTTCTTGTTTCACGTGGAGAACAAACAGGGCTGATGGCTGGAATATTGCTTTTTGTGGTCTTTATACTTCCTGTTTCATGAATATATGAACTACAGCTGATTCTTTCCTGTTGGTAAAGCTTCAAACGCTCTGAGAACAGCCTGGACAAAGCACGGCAAATAACACAATGAACCTTTAACATATGGGATCTCTCTGCAGTCCAACGGAGTCACAAATACTCAGATATGTAATATCCTTATTGATCACAAGAGTCTAACAATCACAAATAGATTATTTAATTATGCTTTATTTCACAAAGAAAAACCTGATTAAGGAAATATTCTGAGGGGTTTTATGTGTGATAAAAAAACCAGCTGCTGCAGCCGACACTGTTTCACTTTCTGATAAAACAAAGTAAACTGAACACACGCGCACACACACACACACACGCACACGCACACGCACACACACACACACACACACACACACACACACACACACACGCACACACACACACACACACACACACACACACACACTCAGTCAGTCAGGCTGTGTGGACGGCAGCAAACACTGTCCATGTGAGCAAGCAGACGATTACTGCTGAGCAAATACAGACTGTCAGCTGGCTCAGACCACACACACACACACACACACACACACACACACACACACACACACACACACACACACACACACACACACACGCACACACACACACACACACACACACAGTGATGGATGTATGGACAGATATTCACAGCAGCAGGTGGAGAGTAACAAGCTGACTGGCAGCTTACAGCAGCAGTACACACAGTACTACGTACTAGTAGTACTAGAGGGAGTATTCAGACTCTATACATATATACACACTGTTGAAGTATACGGTTATGATATAAAAACACAGGTAAAGGTCAGAATGAATCACAGCTACAGAGTATAAATACTGTACATGAACTCTTGTACTGCAGTACTTTATATACAGACAGTATATTATGTTTAGTTTACAGTGTCTGTTACATTCCTCTGTCTGCTGCTCTTCACTGAGACACAAACGCTCTGGAACTTTAGACACACTGAAGATCTGTCTGCCTGTCTGTCTGCCTGTCTGTCTGTCTGTCCTGTCTGTCTACCTGTCTGTCTGCCTGTCTGTCTACCTGTCTGTCTACCTGTCTGTCTACCTGTCTGTCTACCTGTCTGTCTCTATGTCCTCAGAGTGGACATTCTTTGTGAGAAACCAAACTGTGATTTCACCTTCATGATTTGTTTAATGTAAGAAAAAAGAAGAAAAAAGATATAAATATGAGTGTTTATGTATTTATATATATACATATATATGTATGTGTATAAATACATATATATATATATATATATATATACACATTCTCTATATGCTCTTGAGATCTCTTATCATAGTGTTGTTACTTTACTGGAAACCAGAGGACACTTGTACAGTAGCTGTAGCAGTTATATCAGTAGTAGTACTACTAGTACTGTATGTTAAGTGGTGTTTGCAAGCAGTTTGAAGTAGTACAAATACACACACACACACACACACACACACACACACACACACACACACACACACACACACACACACACACCACACTACACACACACACACACACACACACACACGTGTGGATACCTCATGTCTAAGTTATTTACAGCTGAGCTGCTCTGCTCTTAATAAAAACAACACAAGCCCCGCCAAAATAAAGTCCTTCACCTTCATCATTCAAACAGTCCTCTGACACTCCAGATATTTTAAGATGATAAAAAGCCGACGCTGTCATTTATTTATATTTGCTGCTCGTTCAAAACAAAACACACGTTTTCATCTCAGATTCAAAGTCTTATTTTTCTTTATTGACTAAAATAATGGAACAAACAAAAAACAACTTTTACAGAAGCTTCAATAGAATACCATGTTGACTCAAAGCTAGCATGCTACGTTAGCTTCCTCCATGTTGACTCAAAGCTAGCATGCTACGTTAGCTTCCTCCATGTTGACTCAAAGCTGCATGCTGAGCTTCCTCCATGTTGACTCAAAGCTAGCATGCTACGTTAGCTTCCTCCATGTTGACTCAAAGCTAGCATGCTACGTTAGCTTCCTCCATGTTGGGCTCAGCTTCCATTCACATGATGGGTATCGATAGGAGATATATGTATCACTGTGAGGATACTGGTATTGCTACTGGTATCATGTTGTATCACTGTGAGGATACTGGTATTGCTACTGGTATCATGTTGTATCACTGTGAGGATACTGGTATTGGTACTGGTATCATGTTGTATCACTGTGAGGATACTGGTATTGCTACTGGTATCATGTTGTATCACTGTGAGGATACTGGTATTGCTACTGGTATCATGTTGTATCACTGTGAGGATACTGGTATTGGTACTGGTATCATGTTGTATACTGTTGTATCACTGGGTATCACACTTAGAGGATACTGGTATTGCTACTGGTATCATGTTGTATCACTGTGAGGATACTGGTATTGCTACTGGTATCATGTTGTATCACTGTGAGGATACTGGTATTGCTACTGGTATCATGTTGTATCACTGTGAGGATACTCATTGTGATCATGGATACTGGTATTGGTACTGGTATCATGTTGTATCACTGTGAGGATACTGGTATTGCTACTGGTATCATGTTGTATCACTGTGAGGATACTGGTATTGGTACTGGTATCATGTTGTATCACTGTGAGGATACTGGTATTGCTACTGGTATCATGTTGTATCACTGTGAGGATACTGGTATTGGTACTGGTATCATGTTGCCCATCATTAGCAGGTATAGATTGAACAGACAGGGGCCCGAGTATTGATCCCTGTGGTGCTCCGCTCACATTACTGCTGTAGGTGTAGAATAATGTTATGTCTCTCTGACAGAGAACAAACTGTTTCTTTGACTTTTGTTGTTGTGTGAGTGAATCAGTGAATCTGTAGAAGTAAACAATCAGGTGAGTCTTGTCTCTGGCGCCTCCTGTGGTGAGAACCAGACACTGCCTCTCTGAATAGAAACATCTTCACATCCATTTTTTACGTCTCTGTAGGTGAGAAAATTGAGGCAGAAGCTTTTCATATTTCTCTCCTCTGATCCTCTGATCCTCCCCCTCTCCTCCTCTCCTCCTCTCCTCCTCTCCTCCTCCCTCCCCCTTTGTTCCCCCTTTGCATCACCCCTCTCCCTCCTAACAGCTGCCCTACATATTGAAGGATAGATATTGTTGCATCACCACAGACTGCACAAAAAATATCACACACTGCAGAAAACATGATCCACACACACACATTCACAGAGATGCCTTCACACACACACACACACACACACACACACACACACACACACACACACACACACACACACACACACACACACACACACATTCACAGAGGTGGATTAATTATTATTCGGTTGCCAAGGAGATGATGGAAGAACGAGCAAATCTGTCAGCTCCCCAAAGAGACTGAAGACTCTTCACACTTCATCCTCTCTCTCTCTCTCTCTCTCTCTCTCTCTCTCTCTCTCTCTCTCTCTCTCTCTCTCTCTCTCTCTCTTTTTCTGTCTCTCTCTCTCTCTCTCTCTCTCTCTCTCTCTCTCTTTCGTCTCTATCTCTCTCTCTCTTTCGTTCTACCACTCACTATGGGGGGGTGTAAATGGCTGTATATTATCTACTATATCACATATAATCGTTGCCATGGCGATGGTAATCCAGGCTTAAAGGACGTTCTTGTCGAGGCCCTTTTCAGTCCTCTCAGTGAAGTGAACAGTCTGAGAGCTGAAATAAATCAGTCCATTGATCTGTTTGTCTATCAATCAACATCATCGATTAATAATTCAAGTCATATTTCAGTTTGAGACAAAAGCTTAAATCAGCAGATTTTCAGGGAGGTTCTGACTTTGATTTCTTGCTTGATAAAGAAAACGAGCTCTTAGCTGATGAGACGTGTGGATGTTAAATCAGCACATTTCTAGTTGAAGTTCTGAGAAGAAAGATTGAATAGAATTCAATCAGCAGTTTTTCAATGGAGGTTCTGACTGGCACTGTTTCTGAACATAAGTTCCATAGTAATGATTTCTGTGTTCTTATGCATCGCCATCTCTCTGCAGAGCACTTGTTTAAATGTGCTCTATTAATAAATAGACTTATGATTTATGGATTAGTGGCAGAATATTTCCAGTGAAAGTTCTGACTTGGATTTTCTTTCAATAACTACAAAAAATAAGCTCAGTACAGAAGACAAACTTCTGAAAGTAAAATCAACAGTTTACCAATAAAAGTTCTGACTTCTGATTGTTTAATAAATAAAGATTATAAAGAGAATAAAGAGAACATAACCAAGACTCATGAGACGATGTTATGTATTAAAAAATGAAACCAGACCTCATATATTTAACTGTATAATTCTGAGTAGACATGAGGACACAGGACCTTTAACCCGAGCTCTCAGGTGAGCTGCTCAGAGAGCCTGAAGGGTCAAAGGTCATCAGGTGAGCAGCTCTGCACTGCAGCAGATGTTCACAATAAGAGTCATTGTAACGTTAAAGTGTTTTGTTGTGACTCTGTTGAAAAGCTGCAACAGGAAGGATGGACTACCAAAATAAAAGCCCCAAAATATAGATTATACAGAAATGTCCTTTAACTGCAGAAACGTCGGATTTTATTGGATCGTTAAATTGATAGAAAGAATGCTGTGTGTGTGTGTGTGTGTGTGTGTGTGTGTGTGTGTGTGTGTGTGTGTGTGTCTGTGTGTCTGTGTCTGTGTGTGTCTGTGTGTGTGCATGCATGCCTGGGGGGTTTAAACATCAGTTGGTGGTCTCAGGATTGTCTGCAGTGTGTATGTGTGTGTGTGTGTTGGGGGATGGGAAGGAACTAATAAGCTTAACTGCCCCCCCTCCTGCATGCCCTTCCTCCTCCACCTCCTCCTCCTCCTCCTCCTCCTCCCTCAGGCTCTGATGGCTGACTGAACAATGTTTAGTGTCTGAGGAGCTCTGAGGTCGTCCATCAGACTCGGTGTTCCTCCTCTTTGTCTGATCTCAGGTCAGAAGAAAAGACACCACATGTTTAATATTCATCTGTTCATTTCTAGAAAAGAGATTTTTTATTAGAGATTTGAGTTCTGGCATCTTTCTTCAGACAAAACTGGACGTTAATGACATTCAGACTTAAATCTACAGATTCTTAAAGGGAGTTCTGACTGTGATTTAGTTCCTCTACACAGGAGAAAGACATGTGGGAGTTAAAACAGCTGATTGAAAGTTCTGCATTGGTTTAGTTTTTTCATAAACAAAGAAATGAAGCTCCATAACAAAACTACAGAGGGTTAAATCTGCAGGTAGACTGGAAGTTAAATTAGCAGAATTCCAATGAAGTTCACAGATTTTCTGCTAACACATTTAACAGAGAAATGCAAAGAGGCAAAATATAATAAAAAGTAACAAATAAGAAACATTTCAATAGAAGTTCAGAAATAATAATTACAGGAAGTAGAAACTGCATTTTTTATGGAAAATTCTGACTTTGATTTTCTTGGTAAGCAATAGAACTTTGCACAGCAGTAAGTAAATGAACAGATTTCTAATGGAGCTTCTGACTGTGATTCTTAATCAGAAGCAAAATAATCTCCATAAAGAAGAAAGACTTACGAGAGTTAATCAGCACATTTTTAATGGAGGTTCTGAATGTGATTTTGTTTTTTGCTAATTAAAGAAAGTTAGCAGCAGTAAGATGTGACACATATATATATATATATATATATATATATATATATATATATATATATATATATATATATATATATATATTAATATATATATATATATATATATATATATATATCTCAGTTTCTCATTCAAACACTGAAGCGATCCGTCGTCGAGCTTCTTCAGTTTCAAAGCAGAACTTTATGAAAACATCATTTTCAAATTTGTCCACATTAGTGGAGAGAGAAAGTCTGCAGGAGAGAAGAGACGGCAGCTGGAGGAAACCTGAGAGTGTGTGTGTGTGTGTGTGTGTGTGTGTGTGTGTGTGTGTGTGTGTGTGTGTGTGTGTGTGTGTGTGTGTGTGTGTGTGTGTGTGTGTGTGTGTGTGTGTGTGCACAGCAGACAGATTGAATTGGAGCTGAATGAGTCCGTTAACAGACACTAATGCGTCTGACAGAACAAGACTTTCTTCAGAAAACACTCAATTTAAGATCCATGAAATACATAAAACATTATGAGAGGAAGTAGAAATAGAAAATATGACTTTACTGTTTACTGACGTGTTGACTGATATGTGATCATAAGTGTTAGGGTCCAGAGATAAAGGTTAAAGGTCAAAGAGGATTTAAAAGCTGCTTTTATCTGTTTAGTAAACTTTGTTTTTTTTATGAGAACTGCTGGATTATTGTATGTTCAAAAAATATTCCTATGAAGTATTTTAATAAATGCTGAAAGTATCTGTATTTAACTTAAATCAGAAGATTTCTAATGTGAGATCTACATTATGTTTTAATTTCAATAAATCTATTAAAATATATTTTTATAAGGGAAATATTCATGATTAATGTTGTGTATAAGCTTTTTTAAATATTCAAGTAAAATATGCCCAATGAAGAAAAATACACACTATTTAAAAAACAAAAAATATTAATTTACATTTTGATAATAAGGAAAATGTGTTTTTGTACAGAGGAAATATTGAGTAATAAAGTTCAGCATCAACTTATTTGACATAAGGATGATGATTGATTTCATCTTAGTTCTATATTTATAATAAACAAATATAGAAATAAAACTTATGAGACTTAAATTAGCAGATTTCCTTTGAAAGTTCTGAATTAGATTTTTACCTTTTTCTTTTTCTTTCTGATAAACAAAACACACGAGCTAAAGAAGAAACATCTGGACGTGTTTATGGATAATACACATCAGAGGGAACGTTCAGCCGTCCACTTACTTCTGTCCTCTTAGTGTTTTAGACTCAGAGTAGGAGACGAGGAGGGAAAGAGGAGAAGAGGAGAAAGGGAGGAGGAAAGGAGGAAAGGAGGCGTTAATCAACGCGTTTCAGTCCGTTAATAGTCTGTGACAGTTTGTGGAGCTGCAGTTAACAGAGTAATAATAGTACTTAGCAGCTGTGTGTGTGTGTGTGTGTGTGTGTGTGTGTGTGTGTGTGTGTGTGTGTGTGTGTGTGTGTGTGTGTGTGTGTGTGTGTGTGTGAGAGAGAGACTAATCGGATCAGTTACCACAGTCATTGGTCATATAGCTGGTCTGGATGTTTGTGTGTGTTTAAGGCTGATAATACCTGTTTATAACACACACACACACACACACACACACACACACACACACACACACACACACACACACATAGTGTGTGTATTATCAGTAATAGAGTTGGTTTATCTCGGATGATACACATTTAATAGTTGGTTCACACCCACACACACACACACACACACACACAGAAAAACTAGGAGGTATTGCATTACAGTGGAATTTCAGGCAGCTGGCTGCAGGCCTTGTGTGTGTGTGTGTGTGTGTGTGTGTGTGTGTGTGTGTGTGTGTGTGTGTGTGTGTGTGTGTGTGTGTGTGTGTGTGTGTGTGTGTGTGTGTGTGTGTGCGCGTGATATCAGGTTTCCACCAATAGCTGACCAGCCTTGCAGAATAAACACTGTATATGTAAATGTGTGATTGTTCTGTGAGATGTATAAACTCTAAACTTCTGCTTGTAGACGAGAGTTTAACAGAACTGAGATCAGATGTGATGTGAGGCTCAAACCAGCTGCAGTCTGATGGAAGGTCTGTGTGTGTGTGTGTGTGTGTGTGTGTGTGTGTGTGTGTGTGTGTGTGTGTGTGTGTGTGTGTGTGTGTGTGTGTGTGTGTGTGTGTGTGTGTGTGTGAACCATCAGTTGTAAAATGACTAATGCCGACTTTTAGTATGGACTTCCTGTTTGCTCATTTCCTTTGTTTGTATGTTTTCACTCCCATTCTGACACACACACACACACACACACACACACACACACACACACACACACACACACACACACACACACACACATCCTGGAGGAGACTAGATATAATTACTGTCAGATAATCAATAAAGCTCAACATGACACTGAGTGAGTGGACCATTGAACCGATCTATTGATTGATGATCTGATCTGCTTGTTGACTCGGTGACTTCATCTGGAAACTGATCAGCTGATCAATAATCTGCAGAGAGTCTGATCAGAAAGAGCACAGCAGCTGCACACGGATCAATACCCTCCAGTTTATTGATCCGGACAGACAGAGGAAACAAAGCAGGAGAGAGGGAAAGTGTTTGAAGACACACATGGCTCTCTGTGATCTTGATTTTCAAAATAAAAGTCCTGCTCCTCTTTGGAAACAGAACGATCCTGACTAGAAGTAGAGAGAACTCAAACATGTCTTTAGTGCAGAATAACACAGTTATGATGACAGAAATCATACAAAAAGAGAAACACGCAGGTTTAAGTACTAGAAGTTTAAAGAAGTGTTACTAATGTTGGAAAAAATATCACATGACTGTTGGTCTCAGATGAATCAATCATGTCTTCATAGTTTCACTGAGGAGCTCAGAATTTAATGTTTTTATCAGAATCTGGTTAAAGTGAACGGTTTATTTTAAATGAGACATAAAGAATAAAATGTTTTTGGTGAAATATCACAATTTTACACATCGTTTTGGTTGATTTTTCTGATGGAATCGTTTGTAAAACATGATGTGTTCAAGGACCGTCGTAAAGATGAAATCTGAGGATTATGACAGTTTTAACAGCTTCTGGCTGTGATGAATGGTGTCTGGACGTCCTGTCAATGATCTAATCGATTACTGGAATCACATTACATTTAATCAAACTGTTTCTATGTTTAAAGAAACTGTTATTGATCAAAGCAAATATAGGTTTGTAGTTTTTAGATGTTTGGTGCTGAAGAACAGCTGGAGGGTTCAGTTTGTTATCGTCACATGATCCTGTTAATGAAAAGCTCACACTCACACACACACACAACCACACACACAAACACACACACACACACACACACACACACACACACACACACACAACCACACACACATACACACACACACAACCACAGACAATGCAACAGACAGACAGCACACAGATTGTGTGTTGGGGTGAGAGGTTAAAGGTCACGTGTCAGTGTGTGTGTGTGTGTGTGTGTGTGTGTGTGTGTGTGTGTGTGTGTGTGTGTGTGTGTCCTCGGGCTGTGTGCAGAACAAAGCAGGTGTTGACGGTTTGATTCCCGGCCGGGAGTCGGAGGTCAGAGGTCACTTCCTCTATCACTCTGTCACTCCGTTCTTCTTCTTCTGTTTCTGTTTCCTCTCCTCCTCCTCCCTTGTTTCCTCTGACCTTTTTAATCAATGAACCAGTTCTTAGGAGTCTTTCTGTCAGCGGACTGAAGCTTCTGTTTTGGCAGATTTGATAAAACTCTGTTGAGTTAAATGTTTTTTCTCGATGTGGTTCTGTTAAAACTGAATGTGGTCGTTGTTGTTAGAACACAAACACAAAGTGAAGAAAACCAGATCTATAGAACCGCAGAGAGAAATACACGTTATGATGTGCAGGATAATCCAGAACCAACAGCACAACATCTGATCTACTAGATATATATATATATATATATATATATATATATATATATATATATATATATATATATATATATATATATATATATATATATATATTATATTTCTGCTCATATTAGCAGGTACATTTCATTAAGCAGTCTCCAGCTGGATCATCTCCTCAATAAAACAGCCTGTTTGTTTTTGGGAGCTTTAGCCCAAAAATTGATCTAAATGTTAGATTTTTACATTTGAGTTGAATATGAAACATGTTTTATCGACACAACACAAGCTGATTCATACAAAACACCAATCTGTTTGTAATAAATGTCTCAAGTTTCATTTTTTCACGTGTTTTTGCCGCTGAGCAAGAGAACGTCTAAATGTACAGATTTGTAAATGGAGTCTGGTCTCTGTCTTTTTTAATTTAAATGTTAACTCTTTAAGGATGTCTATACACATATACAGGTCCAGGTTTACAGGATAGCTTTAGCCTAGCTTAGCACAAACACTGGAAGCAGATGTGATCCATTAGCCTCCATCCATGTGAACATCTCCAAAGCAGCGCTGATACAGAACTCCATTCACAACGTGGCTGTTGGCTTTGTGTCTTGTGTCCTGGTGTCAGAGCCGAGGTGTTTCCTGAAGGCCTCGTGGTTTCAGAGTTCTGCTCCAGTGTCGTCGAGTGTCTGACGTCGTAGAAAAACTGACGGATTAAAACTTTACATTTTTACAGCTCAGATTTCTGTGTGTGATGCATTCGCTGTCTGCTGCAGTGTCCTACTTTACCGTCTCCTCCCTCGCTCTGCTGCTGTGTGTGTGTGTGTGTGTGTGTGTGTGTGTGTGTGTGTGTGTGTGTGTGTGTGTGTGTGTGTGTGTGTGTGTGTGTGTGTGTGTGTGTGTCTCCGTGAAACAGGATTGTGTAACTGTGGGTTCTGTTGTGAGTCAGACCTGCTGCCTCATCACTGTGTGTGTGTGTGTGTGTGTGTGTGTGTGTGTGTGTGTGTGTGTGTGTGTGTGTGTGTGTGTGTGTGTGTGTGTGTGTAGATCGTCAGCTCTAATTAAGCTCTGCTGCTTAACGAGCAGACAGCTAATTAACACACGGAGAGAACGACACACACTCCTTCATCTTTCTTTGTTTTTTTTAATCTGCTATCCTTCCATCCTTTTCTGTTCCACTTTCTTTCCTTCCTTCCTTCCTCCCTCCTTTCCTTGCTTTCTCTTTGTACCTCTTTCAACGTCTCCTTTCTTCCCGCTGTGCATCCTTTCTTCTTTCCTCTCTCATCTCCTCATCTCCTTTCTTTCTATCTGTCCTTCTTACTTTCATTTTCTACATCCTTCCTGATTTCTTTCCTTGCCTCTAACTACTTTCTTTCCCCCCTGTGCCTCCTCCTCTACTTCCCTCCCCCTCCTATCTGTCCTTCATCCTTCCTTTCCTTTCTTCTTTCCTTCCTCCCTTTCTTTTAGTTCTACTTTCTTTCTCTTTCTCTATTCCTTCCTTCGTTCTGTCCTTACATCCTTCTCTTACCTCTTTCTGGTGTCTTTTGTCCCACTTTGCTTCCTTTCTTCCTTCCTTCTTTCCCCTTTCCTTTCTTTCATACCTTTAATCCTCTTTCTTTTCCTTC
>NC_072460.1:27140236-27150236 GCF_027596085.1 Anoplopoma fimbria
GTGTGTGTTCGTTCCCATGAGGCGTCATTAATGTTTCTATAAATGGTTCACACACATCAGAAGTGTTTGATGTTCATCTTCCAGGCAGGTGGAGGAAGTTCCTCTTTGGGGCAGCACCAATTAGTTCCCCTTCAAAGTAAAAGCCCTGGACTGCCAGTGGACTCTCATAAATCTATGTATGATCTATGAATCATCTTTATCTATATAATCATTTATATTGTTTATAAAAACATTAATGTTCATCAATCTCAAACTGGAATCTTCCCAGTAAAAATGTTCCCAGTACTGTAACTGAACTGTTTTTAGACTGAAACACAGAAACAGATCAGCTCCTCGTTAAAACTTTTAAACTGTTTGATAAACTGTACCTGTATTTAAATCTGGTCCTCTTCCTCCTCCTCCTCATCCTCTTTTTCTTCCTCCTCTTCCTCTCCCTCCTCCTCCTATTATAGTTAATTTCTTCTGAAGATGTGACTGTAAGAAAAAGCAAATGAATTTATAAATATATCAAATAAAAGCATTTAAAAAAGAAGTGCTATAAAAATAAACATATTTGTCAAATAACTGAGTAATTTTTTGGAGAACAAAAAAAAAATGTGAAAGTGAAATAAATTACCAAAACATATCATTCATAAAAAATATATCATTAAAATAAGGAAATAAAGATAATATTTGAAAATAAATAATAGGTTGAGTTATTAAAATATTTATTTATTTAAATAATAAAATAAAATAAAAAATGTTTAAATTCATTAAGAAGTTATTATTTAAAAAAATATATATAAAATTACAAAGAAATAATGTTAAAAATAATAATGAATAGGACATAACATAATTATTAAATGGTTACAATTTTGAACAAATTAAGCTTTTTTTTTTTTAAATTTAATAATAATAAAATAAAACAAACTTTAGGTAAATTATGTGTAAATAGTTGCATTTAAATGAAGAAAAAAAATAACTAAATTAATATATTTTAAATAGAGAAAATAATAAAAACGTGTGTTCCTCCAGGTGTTCCAGACAGGAAGCATGTGACAAGTGGGAGGAGCCTCAGCACTTCAACACCCGACTGGACCAATGTGTCGACATCTCCGTTACCCCGAGCAACATGTCGGTCACCTCCCCGGCAACACAGGTACACACACACACACACACACACACACACACACACACACACACATGATGATGAAGATGTGGACACGCACCTTTAAACTCTCTCTCTCTCTAGTTGACCATCCGGGTGCAGAACGTCCCGGCGCTGTCGGGGGCGTGGCCTGTGTGTTTGAGGACCTGAGTGAAACCCCGGAGAGGTTCAGGCCAAAGGTCTGGTGATGTGTATGTCACCGACACTGAGAGACCTGCCGACACACACACAGTCCTACGGTGAGACACACACACACACACACACACACACACACACACACACACACACACACACCTACGGTGAGACACACACACACACACACACACACACACACACACACACACTGTCTTTGTCGTCATGTGAACGGAGGAAGTGATCGATAAAGTTTCGTCGTTTGGTTTCAGGAGAGAAGCGAGTCGTCCAGCTGAGTCTTCGCTCCACTGAGACGGGTCATCAGTTCATCAACACCAAGTTCATCTTCTACAACTGCTCTGTGCTCAACTCGTAAGTCTGACTCCTCCTACCTCCTACATCCTACATCCTACCTCCTACCCTCCTACATCCTACCTCCAACCCTACTACCTCCTACATCCTACCTCCTACCTCCTACCTCCTACCCTACTACCCTCCTACATCCTACCTCCTACATCCTACCCTCCTACCTCCTACCTCCTACCTCCTACCTCCTACCTCCTACCTCCTCCTACCCTCCTACATCCTACCCTCCTACATCCTACCTCCTACATCCTACCTCCTACCTCCTACCCTCCTACATCCTACCTCCTACCCTCCTACCTCCTACCCTCCTACCCTCCTCCTACATCCTACCTCCTACCTCCTACCCTCCTACATCCTACCTCCTACCCTCCTACCCTACCTACCTCCTACCCTCTACCTCCTACCCTCCTACCTCCTACCCTACTACCCTCCTACCTCCTACCCTCCTACCTCCTACCCTACTACCTCCTACCCTACTACCCTCCTACCTCCTACCTCCTACCCTCCTACCCTCCTACCCTCCTACCTCCTACCCTCCTACCCTACTACCTCCTACCCTACTACCTCCTACCCTACTACCCTCCTACCTCCTACCCTACCCTCTACCCTACTACCTCCTCCTACCCCTCCTGTCTCTCCTCATCTCCTCTGCTGTGGTTTCCCTCTCTTTGTTTCCTCGCCTCTCTTCTTGTTTCCTCTTCTTGTCACCTCTCCTCTCTTATGTTTTCTTCCCTTTCTCTGTTTCCTCTCAACTCCTCTCCTTTCCTCTTGTTCCCTTCTCGCTCCTTGTTTCCTCTCCTCCTCTCCTTGTCACCTCGGGTTTCCTCTCCTTCCCCCCTCGGGGCAGCAGATTTACGGGGTAACATAATCTGTGCGGCAGGCTCTCTGGTTGCCATGGTAACAGCAGCTCTGTGCCACAGAAAACCCAGAAACACCTCCTCTCTGTGAGAGTGTTTGAAATCACACTCACACACACACTCACACACACACACACACACACACAATCACACACACTCACACACTCACACACACACACACACACACACACACACACACACACACACACACACACACACACACACACACACACACACACACACAGACTCTCACCTGGTCAGGTGTCTGTCCGTCGTGTAGAATCATAATAAAAAAGATGAAGATGAAGATCAGGTTCTTCATCTTCAGACTCAAACCAGCATTAATGTTTCTAATAACTAATATCAATGAGCCTCACTGTTCCTTCATAATCTCAATCTTCTTCATCATCATCTTCATCAGACTGTAGTTTATTCTGACTCATCACACACTAACACTCGCTAGAGAAACACGTGGATTCATCCGCTGCAGAAAATAGTCCCCGACAAACAAAGTCTCTATTTCCTTCTGTTTGTTCAGTAACTCACTGATGAATCTACAGATTTGTGTTTTTAAGGATTTACGTCTCCAGTAGGAACCAATGAGACTCAGACAGGAAGTGGGACGGTATTAAGGGAAGGACCGTCGTGTCAGTCTGAACATGAGATTATTTACCTTAAGAGAATTACAGCAGACTTATTCTGAAAGGAGGTTGAAGGATGAAATGAATAATGTATCTCCATGACAACAGATGTAGTCCTCTCATGCTGTTATTTACCCCCCCCCTCCCCCCTCTCTCAGGTGTACTTCCTGTGTCAGCAGTGTGTTTCCGTGTCATTGGTGTAAATATCGTCACATCTGCACCAACAACCTGCAGGACTGCTCCTTCCAGGAGGGACGGGTCAGCAGCATGGAGGTACGACACACACACACACACACACACACACACACACACACACACACACACACACACACACACACACACACACACACACACACACACACACACACACACAACACACACACACAGACACACACACACACACACACACACACACACACACTGGAGACTTCTACTTACCTCTCAGGCAACGAGCCCTCTGATTGGCTGAGAGAAAGACAATATTTCTCGATCATAAAAACAAAATGTTATTTTTTTATTAAAAGACTAAAACTGAGGTAAAATATTATAAAATCTAACTAACAACAATAATTCAAATAACTTTAAAATACTCATATAATAATATATAGTAAGAATATTTAGTGATTGATTATTCACAGTGTTTAGAGCTGTGGATCAATATTTATTTGTCCTTCATGATGACGTGTGATGGTCTCAGAGTGATGAAGAGGAGGAGATGAAGTGATGAAGGTCAGAGCGTCTCCCCGTCCGTCTGTCATCACACGGTTCAGTAAACAAGAGTAAAGCTGCAGGTCAACAGTGAAGGACACACACACACACACACACACACACACACACACACACACACACACACACACACAGACACACACACAGACACACACACACACACACACACACACACACACACACACACACACACACACACACACACACACACACACACACACACACACACACTTAAAAAACCTCCGTCTGGTGCATTCAAGGACTCTGATTGAAGCTCAGACGTTTTAACAAAACGAACAAAACAGGAATCAAACGTGGACGAAGTGAAAACTTTGAAATGTTCGAACTGTCTCTGCTCTCCGCTGGATCACATGACCATCATCACATGACCATCATCTCATTTACATGATGTTTTATCTGCAGCAGGTTGATTTTCAAAGAGATTCAATGAAACTAAAATCTACATGGAAGTAAGAAAAAAACACCAGTATGACCCTTTAAGAACTTCTTAATATTACAGTTAATATTAATAGAAATAATAAATAAATAAATATTAATAGAAATAATCATTTTTTTACTCAGGAATACTCTTAATTAAACGCTATAAACTGAAATGAAAGAGGGCTTAAATAAATGTAATGTATCTTTAAAAAAATTCACTCCAACAATCCAAACTCACTTTTAGAAATATGAACATGTTTTTCCTTTTAAACCCATTTTAAATGTTGCTTGAATAAATAAAAGCTGTCGTTTAAGTAAATTACAGAATGGAGATATTGTAAATTATGAAGTTTCAGACTAGAAACACTCTGAGAGCTCAGACGTCTTCTTCCTAAACCCATGTTTCACTCGTTCACCAAGTTTAATGAAATCTGGAAGGTAGTTTTTTCTGTAATCCTGCTGACAAACAAACAAACAAACAAACAAACAAACAGAATGAATGAATTAATCTTCAACATTTTCACCAAAACCACCGGCTTCAAAAAGCAGAATATTGATCTTCTTCCATTCAACCTTTTCTTTCATGTTCAGTCAATGAGTCGTTCTGTAAAACACAAAAACCTGAATTATTAAATGAAATGATGCTCACATGGTTCATAACTCTAAACTAATGATCAGCTGCTCCGGAGCTCGTTAGCGAGCAGGGATCTCCTTGTTTGGGCGTCTCGTTGACGTGATTGGTGCTCGGTGTCGTTGCAGGCTGACAGTAACGACCTCTGATTGGCTAATTGGTTAATGGAAGATGAATAGCCTCTTAATTGACACGAAAGCACCCAATCACAGCAATTAATGTTAATTACCAGGTAATTAGGCCGACTAAAGAGAGAGAGAGCTGGGAGTCTGAGAGGAGAGAAGACACAAGAGCCGAACAGGAAGAAGGAGGGATTTTCAGATTAAAAGTCTCTGAAGGGAAGAAGAGTTAAAGAGGTTCATCTTCAGCTGAAAATAAGAAGAGAAAGTATAAGAAACAATTAAAACAATTTAGACTTTTTACCTGTAGAGGTGTTCACTCTCCAGAGGTGATCTTCTTCTTCTTCTTCTTCTTCTTCTTCTTCTTCTTCTTCTTCTTCTTCTTCTTCTTCTTCTTCTTCTTCTTCTTCTGTCACCTTGTTTGTCACAGGTGAGCTCAGTGTTTGGATAAATGTCTGATGTTTGAGAGCCACAGTCGGTCTTTATCCCAAACACACAAACACACACACCCCTACACACACACCTACACACACACCTACACACACACACACACACACACCTACACACACTCCCTGTCACACGTCTCCACAGTCTCTCTGGCGTCCGCTGTGCTCTTGTCCACTTCCTGTGGAGCTAATGGTCTTCCTGTCAGTCACACGGCAATTAATTACCGTGGCGACGCTCGTTAATAAAGGTTTCACCCCGCTGAGAGACAGTGTGTGTGTGTGTGTGTGTGTGTGTGTGTGTGTGTGTGTGTGTGTGTGTGTGTGTGTGTGTGTGTGTGTGTGTGTGTGTGTGTGTGTGTGTGTGTGTCAGTAGCCTCAGGAAGTTCCAAAGCCTGGATCCGTCACCAGCTGTCCATTACTGAACACACACACACACACACACACACACACACACACACACACACACACACACACACACACACACACACACACACACACACATACAGTGTACACACAGGCTGTTTTGAATTAAATCCATAATATAATCTTAAAATCCATATGAAGATTATTATTCCCAATAACAAATATCTGTTAATATGAACTGTATTTGCAAATACTAATAAACGATTAACTTATCTTATCTTATCTTATTTTCTATTCCCTCATTTATAAATTCATATTTTCTTCAAACCTTCATCAATAATTGAATAAACTCTCCTCCAACACTCAAACCTCAGGTTCTCAGGTTGATTGACGGCTCGGTTGATACGACAGTAGAACAAAAATAAAAGGGTTATTAATAATTGCTGATGCTGCCACATTTAAAGCTCCTCTAATCAATAATTGATCCTAATAATGGATGAAATGTCTGTGTGACGTAAAAGTGTCTCACTTCTACGCTGATGATGACATCTTTTATGCCATTCTGTGTTATTTTATTCATCTTTATTTATTTAATACATATATTTTCCCCTTTTTTCATGGAGGACCACAGCTGCCGTTATAAAATATAAATATATGATGAATAAATGAAATCATAAAGAATTGTTTTTTAGAAATAAAAGTCTCAAATTTAAAATGAAAATTTAAGTTAATATAAAAATAAATAAATATCCCCATTTATTTTAAAAATAACTTTGTATTTATTAATTTGCATATTTAATTATTATCAATGAATGCTATTTATTTATTTTTCTTTGTATATTTAATTATTTTCATATTAACCTGCACATTCATTTAATAATTGAAGCTTTTATTTCTAAATGTATTGTCATTTATTTGTGTATTATAATGTCAGCTTTAGGCCTCAATATATTTCATTAATCTAACTTGTTTATTTTATTATATATATTTATTATATTTTATTTATTATATATATTTATTATATTTTATTTATCGTATATATTTATTATATTTTATATATTATATATATTATTATATTTTATTTATTATATTTATTATATTTTATTTATCATATATATTTATTATATTTTATTTATCATATATTATATTTTATTTATTATATATATCTATTATATTTTATTTATTAAATTTTATTTATCATATATATTTATTATATTTTATTTATCATATATATTATTTTATTTATTATATTTTATTTATTATATATATTTATTATATTTTATTTAGCTGTGTGTTGACAGTAGTACTAATAAAGTTTATTCCCCCCCCTCTCTCTCTTCAGGGCTGTCCTCAGATCCTCCCGACCTCCGACATCCTGGTCCCGGCCGGGATGGTTCGTCCAATCACGTTGCGAGCTCGTAACCTCCCTCAGCCTCAGTCGGGTCAGAAGAACTACGAGTGTGTGTTCAGCATCCAGGGGAAGGTCCAGCGCATCCCAGCGGTCCGCTTCAACTCCTCCTGCATCCAGTGTCAAAACACCTCGGTGAGCACTACACTACCCAGCATGCACCGCTCCGCCGCTGTGAACACAGGGCAGTGTGTGTGTGTGTGAGAGAGAGAGAGAGAGAGAGAGAGAGAGAGAGTAGTACTAACTGTAGTGTTTTAATATTTAGGCGTCTTTCTTTCTCTCTTGTCCGGGAAAAATCACATTTATTGTAGTAGATGCAGTATTTGTACTACAAAGTATTCGTAGTGGAGGTAGTAAAATCTGCAGCAGTAGTAGTATTACATAAAGCATGAGCAACTGTTGTAGTAGAGGAAGTAAAAGCTGTAGTATTATTGCTAATGATCATAGTATTGGTTGAAGTAACAGTATTAGTATCACATAAAGAAGTATTGGTATTACATATAACAGTATTATTGTAGCATAAAGAAGTATGAGTATAACTTAAAGCATTTGTAGTATTACATTTAGCAGTACCTAGTAGTATTACATATACCAGTAGTGGTATTACAAATAGCAGTTTTAGTATCGCATAGAGCAGTACCTAGTAGTATGACATATTTATGTAGTAGTAGTATTACAAATAGCAACAGTAGTATGACATGTAGTACTGCTATTCCATATGGTAGTAGTAGTATAACATATAGCAGTAGTACCAGTAGTAGTACTAGTAGTTGTTGTATTAAAACGCGGATGACATCACCTTTACTCCCTTCACCTCTCCGGTTGTCATGGCGACCTCAGGCTGACCCGGTGACCTCCAGAGGTCAGTGGTCAGGACTCAGGTGGTCGGCCAGTATTGAGGGAGACACACACACACACATACACACACACACAAACATACACACATACTCACACACACACACATACACACATACACACATACACAAACATACACACATACTCACACACAAACATACACACATACTCACACACACACACACACACACACACACACACACACACACACACACACACAAACATACACACATACTCACACACACACACATACACACACACACACACACACACACATACACACACACAAACATACACACATACTCACACACACACACATACACACACACAAACATACACACATACACACACACACACATACACACAAACACACACACACACACACACACACACATACACACACACATACATACATACACACCAACTGTCCCTCTGTTCATGCTCATTTCCTGTTCTTCATCTGTCTTCCTGACGTTGGGGCCGCCTCACACACACACACATACACACACACACACACACACACACACACACACACACACACACACACACACACACACTGATATACCGCTACTTAATGCAAACACACATACACACACACACACAGATGGTCAGTTAGTGTGTGTCTGTATTTAATTAAGTTACTATTCTCAGAGGAAATTGGCCATTTAGTACAACAGAACACACACACACACACACACACACACACACACACACACACACAGAGCTCAGTCTTCAAAATAAAAGCCCAGTGTTTGTTTCCTGCATACAGAAACAGAGTTTCAGTTTAATGTGAATTTAATCGAATGTCGAGTCATTAAGTGAAAAAAAAATCATGAATAAAGACTCAGTGTGTTCTTAAAGGGACAGTACACCATGTTGAACCAGAGCGGCGTCTCTACGGAACTCTAAGACTGAATATAAGAAGAGGACGTCGTCATGGTGACGTCTCTCATTAGATGTGGACGTTTTGAAGCTCCAGTTCAAAGTTTTGGTCGTCACCATGTTGTTTTTTATCAACCAGTGAACAGGAAGTGACCATATTTGGACTGAGGAGGAGTGACGTAGAGACGCCGTATACGTCTCTGGTGTCGACCTGTCAATCAGTGTGTAGCCCCGCCCTAAAGCATCCCCTGCTTTATGGTCTGTTTGACTCTAAATGGAGCATCATTTACTAAATGAACATCATGCTGTATTGAAGAAGACTTGAAACTAGAGATTGAGACCATAAACTCATGTTTACAATGTTTACTGAGGGAATAAATCAAGAGAGAAGTAGAGTCATTTTCTCATAGACTTCTATACAACCAGAGGAGTCGCCCCCTGGTGGACAGCAGAGAGAATGCAGCTTTAACACATGGAGCTCGACATTCACTTTGCAGAACCAGAGGTTGTTGCTTGTCACTCCTCCTCAGTCCAAATATGGTCACTTTCTGTTCACTGGTTGCAAAAACAAGATGGTGACGGCCACAACACTGAACTGGAGGCTTCAAAACGTCCACAAACCAATGACAGACGTCACCATGACGACGTCCACTTCCTATGTTCAGTCTGTGATTAAACCTCATTTAAGGAGCTCTGAGACTCTGTTAAAGGAACATTTCACTCTTTGAGCTTCTTAGAATCTCACGGTTTCTTTTTGTCACATTTGTGCAGATTTAGTAGAAACACAAGCAGAACAATCCTTCAGAGAGGTTTCTGTTCTCTGGGTGATCATGTGATCAGGTTCACATGTGGAAGCTGATCGATGAGAGCTGGATGTGAACAGACGGAGGATGTTTAATGCTCCCACGTTCACCTCCTCATCCATCACTACCTCCTTATTCCAGTATTACTCCTCCTCTCCTCCTCCTTTATTATATTTCCTCCTT